>NC_046156.1:212672498-212973870 GCF_011064425.1 Rattus rattus
ATGATTTTGTTGAAGATATTTACTGGTCCTTTGAGCTGGGAGTCTTCACTCTCTTCTATACCTATTATCCTTAGGTTTGATCTTCTCATTGAGTCCTGGATTTCCTGTATGTTTTGGACCAGTAGCTTTTTTCCGCTTTACATTATCTTTGACAGTTGAGTCAATGATTTCTGATGGAATCTTCCTGCTCCTGAGATTCTCTCTTCCATCTCTGTATTCTGTTGGGTAAAGCTTGTATTCACAGCTCCTTGTCTTTCTTTGGTTTCTTGTATCCAGGGTTGTTTCCATGTGTTCTTTTCTTTTGATTGCTTCTATTTCCATTTTTAATTCCTTCCACTGGTTTGATTGTGTTTTCCTTTAATTCTTTCAGGATTTTTGTGTCTCCTCTCTATGGCTTCTACTTGTTTATTTATGTTTTTCCTGGAATTCTTTCATGCATTTTTTGCGATTCCTCTCTGTAGCTTCTACTTGTTCTCTAAAGGGAGTTCATCATGTCTTTCTTGAAGTTCTCAGCATCATGATCAAATATGATTTTGAATTCAGATCTTGCTTTTCTGGTGTGTTTGATATTCCATGTTTGTTTTTGATGGGAGAATTGGGCTCATGGTGCCATGTAGTCTTGGTTTCTGTTGTTTGGGTTCCTGCGCTTGCCTCTCGCCATCAAATTATCTCTAGTGTTACTTTTGTTCTGCTATTTCTGACAGTGGCTGAACCTGTCCTATAGGCCTGTGTGTCAGGAGTGCTGTAGACCTGTTTTCCTCTCTTTCAGTCAGTTATGGGGACAGAGTGTTCTGCTTTTGCATGTAGTTTTTCCTTTCTACAGGTCTTCAGCTGTTCCTGTGGACCTGTGCCTTGGAGTTCACCAGGCAGGTCACTTGCAGCAGAAAAGTTGGTCTTACCTGTGGCCCTGAGGCTCAAGTTATTCATGGGGTTCTGCCCATCGGCTCTCCAAGGGTGGCACCAGGAAGATCTGAGCCTCTTCCGGGAGCCTCCGTAACCAGGGTTCCAGATGGCCTCGGTGTTTTCCTCTGGAATCAGTAATGTGTGCAGAGAGCAGTCTCTTCTGGTTTCCCAGGCGTGTCTGCCCTCTCTGAAGGTTTAGCCTCCTCCCACGGGGATTTGGGTGCAGAGAACTGTTTATCCGGTCTGTTTCCTTCAGGTTCGGGCGTGTCTCAGGCAGGGCTCCTGCTGCTCCTGGCCCTCCCTCACAGGAACCCAGAGGCCTTGTACAGTTTCCTCTGGGTCGGATGTGGGCAGGGGTGGGCAGTGTTGCAGGTCTCTTCCGGCTCTGCAGCCTCAGGAGTGCCTGCCCACCAGGCAGTAAGGTATCTCTCCCACGGGTTCTGGGAGCAGAGAGCTGCCATGGGGCCGGGATCCATGGGTGGGACTTCCGGTAAACACAGGACGTGCCTGGTCCTAGAGGGATTCTGCCTCTGTTGTCCCGATTCCACCAGGCAAGTCACTTGCAGCAGATAAGTTAGTCTTACCTGTGGCCCCGAGGCTCGAGTTCGCTCGCGGGGTTCTGCCCACGGGCTCTCCGCGGTGGCAGCGACCGGGAAGCTTATCTGTTTTTTAAGTTGTTCTGAGAATAATACATTAGTTAGGATATATTATGAGTACAAGTCAAAGCAAAACCTTGAAAGTTGCATAAATTAAAACTACTGCATGTGTGGATAGTCCAGAACCAAGTTTCCCTCAATGTCCTTAGTTTTTCTCAGCTACAGTCATGCAGCCATGGTTGAATGTTGTTGCCAAGTTTGTTTATTAGAATGTTTGTTGTTTGTGAACAAATAGGAAAATTAATCCTCTCAATATTAGCTAAATAATAACTTGATGAAGGTTTTAAAACAGTTTGGCTAGCATTTTTCTTTTTTCTTTCTCTTTAAATTTTTTTCTGCTTAGACGTGATGTTGCTGTGAAATGTGAGGATAACACTTCATGTGTTACTATTTGTTGTGAAGTGATTTAATAAATGTTTAAACAAGTCATTACCACGTTGACAGCATTTCTTATCATGCAGTTGAGATTTTGATCTTGATTGCCATGCTAAGCTTTCTATCCCCCTCTCTGCCCATAAACACATGGACACATTCCTGACCTCAGTCATAGGTAAAATGCTGAATTAGATGTGGAAGGCTGTGTTTGACTTTTTTCTTACATATTAAAGATGGAAGACGGCCAGACTCACTTTTCCCCTGCAGTAATATTTACATGTGGCAGAAACACTTCATAGTTATATATGTTCATCTACAAGATGACCCAGCTTGTATCTCTAGAGGATGACCCATTGCTGACAGAATTCTAACCTCAGCAGGAGTAGTAGCCAGGGTGATGACTTTACGATTTGTCTAGTCTGGTATCAACCTATAACTAACAAACATTCTTTAACACTCAGGAATCTTCTTTGGAAGGTTCTAATTTTGTAGTTATGAAGGAATACAATCTGTCCTGTTGGCCAATGCTTGTGGTCTCTTGATGTTCCAAATCCTAACCCTCAAGCAGTTGGTCTTATGAATTGGGGACTATTAAGAGATAATTATGTCATAAATATGGAAGCTTCAGAATTAATTTATGCCCTTGTGAAGGAGGCCATTTCTTCAGAGAGAAGTCAATTTCCATGAACTGGGAAACAGATTCACTACATACTGCCTCTCTTAATACCTTGTGTTTGACAGTTGCAGATTTTGGTACTCTGAGAAATAACTTGAGGCTCTTTATTAGATAATAAGATGAGAGGGACTTAAATAGTATTGGGCACTCATTAGAGGAGAAGGGGAAGGGAGATGGGGGAAGGGACTCTATGAGGAGGGAACTGGAGGGGACAGTGGGATTTAAAGTAAATAAATAAATAAAGTAATAGAAAAATTAAAAATAGTAGTTGTGAGGAGCTATCATAAGGGTAGTTACTAATGAGCGCAACAGTGCTGTCTCCATCCTCATGCTGCTCATGTTCATGTGCACTCAGTTTCTCTAGCCCCTTTTCTCTCAGTGATGGACAGTACTCAAGTACCCTCAGCATACTTTCTCTCTCATTTCCAGTTTTATTATTAAGGGGAAAAATTACGTGTCATTTTTCCCATTAAGTGGTTTTCAATTATATTTTACGGTTTGTTTCCCCAAATTTTCCCCAACAATATTTGTCTTCAAAACTATAGTTCTTAGCTGTCCTCGACTTTCTATTGCTGTGATAACTACCATGACAAAAAGCAACTTGGGAGGAAAGGGTCCTAAGTTTTTATCCTAGTCCTTTGGAAGTAAGTGAAAGCAGAAACTCAAGTACAAACCTGGAAGCAGGAGCTGAAGTAGAGACCACAGAGGCCTACTCTTTGGCTCACTTTTCAAGCCTGCTCAGGCTTGCTCAGCCTGCTTTGTCTGTAACCCAAGACTAATTGCTCAAAGGATGACACTATTCACAAAGGGCTGGAGCCTCTCACATCAATTATTAATCAAAATGCTCATCAGACCAAACTTATGAAGCTATATCTTAATGGAAGTTCTGTCTTGCCAGATAATATTAGCCTGTGTTAAGTTGACAGAAGCAAAGTAAAATAAAACAACTACAACAACAAGAGCACAATAAAACACTAAGCACATCGACTGTGAGCCGCTTGGTAGTTAATGTTGGGAGGGGTTGTGACTGGAATCTAATATAAAAGTGACAAAGTTTCTTACCAGACTTTGTTCAGATATGTTTATGTACACAAGACTCCCACACGATCAAGCTAACCCAAACTGAAGCATCGATGTGGAAGGGAATTTCTAGGTTCCACCTCACACTAAAGAGCTCCTGACAGTCGATAGTTTCTGGGGAGGGAGAGTCATTCTTCTCTGAAGATGTAGCCACAGAGATGGTTTTCATGTTCCAGTGGATATCCCCACATATATGACATAAGTTAGAGTTATCTGAGAGGAGGGAACATCAGCTGATAAAATAATTTTGTAATTCAGCCTGTAGGTAAGCCTGTTGGAAATTTTCTTAGCTAATGATTAATGAGGGATAGCTCAAAACATTGTGGGCTATTCTGGGTGCTATGGGAAATTAGGCTGAGCAGGCTAGGAAGCAGTACTCTTACTTCTGAATCAATTCCTGCCTGTGGGTTCAGTCTTTCCCACCCTGCCTTCCTTGTATGATGGACTATGCTATGGAAGTGTAAGAGGAATGTGCTCCATCCCCCTCATGTTGCTCATGGGCATGGTGCTTTGTCACAAAAATAGTAACCAGACTTAGTCAGACAGACATTTGGAAAGAGGTGTGTTGAGGGACTTTGAGGGTTGTTGGAGCAAGTAAATAGGGGGATAGATATGGTCACATTTTCTTGTATATTAATATTGAATTCTCAAAAATGAAAAATTTACAATAATTTAAAGGACAGATTTTAGTATCATCACTTAGACATTAGTAGTACATGGGAAACTGGTTGCTAAGGTACCTTTGATATGCTTGCTTTCTTCTCTGGCTTAATTTTCACCAGTATATAGAGATCCTGCAGGTATCCCAGTGATAATATGTGTTTGTCTTTGGTTTATCATAAAAATTCTGCATCTTTGAATTAAAGTAATTATTGGATGATATAAAAACTGTAATCATGTAAGATCAGAGAAGTATTAGAAGAAGTCTGGAGGCCTTGTTATTTTTCTGCAGAAGTATATAGAAAGAATAAAGGAGAGATCACCTAAGCCAGACCTTGATGGATATTTTTGATTGGAGTAGTTAGGAGAAAGAATAGCTGAGAAGACAGAACAGAGTTTGGGTAGGCTTAAGAGGCAGTCAGTGGACACCATACTTGACTTGAGGTAGAGGCATGAAATTCAATACAGGAAAATACAGTTAGGAAAGTTTTTTCTTCTTCTAACCCTAATGTTAATGCCAAAAGATAAGCGAATGTTCATTTGTAAGGAAATATGCATACCTGAGATTATTACAGTTGTGTTTTATTTTCTGAGAAAAAGTCCATTCCATTTCTTATATCGTACATTGAAGAAACCAGAATGTTTTATAGAATTCTAAGTTTGTCTGACACTGTCACACTGTCCTGAGTTTTTAGGGGTGTTTTTACAGTGTTTCTGTCAGCTGAAGTTCTTCATAATCAGGAGCAGAAACTTTTTTTCTCCCATCTTTGAATCTGAAAATTCACCTTGAATAAGCACAATTTCCTAGCTTCAGGGGTCACAATAACCTGAAATGCATAATTTAGAAGAAGGCTCAGTGTTTTGCTCCATAGTTGAGACAGAAGTAAACTCTAAACCAAGACAATAAAATCTGGTATAGAATGCCCCTCAAAGCACTATAAATATATGGTACCACAATGTGGTCCCCAAGTTCACATGGCTGGTGAAAGACAGTACACTCTGCCGAGCACTAGGCCCTGGCTCCTCTCTATGTTGTATATTCTGAGGCAAGTGGGGAGAAATCAGAAGAAAAATGACATTTGGTTTCGAAGATGTAGAGGCAGATCATTTAGGCTGGAAACAAAATGTTCTGGAAGCTATGACCCAGAGTACAAATATCGACTCCAGGAGTGCCATAGCTTCACAGACTGGGTGAGGCCCAAAGAATACACAGAGACAAAGGGCAGAGAAACTATAGAGAATGAAAGTAAAAATTTTGCTGTCAGCATTACTGAGAGAGAATCAGTACAGTTTTTAAAGTAAATATTAATTCTGTAGTAATAGAAAAGACCTATATGTCTAAATGTTACATACATTAGATTTTTAGTATATACCTGTACCTAATTATTAAATGTCATGTTTACACATTCTAAGCAAAGCAATGTTAAGACATACATGGGCTGGAGAGATGGCTCAGCCGTTAAAGGCTAGGCTCACAACCAAAAATATAAGACATACATGCCAGCCATTTCTGTTAAGATATCCAGAAAAAGGTAAACATTTTCAGAATTTTTCATAGGAATTCTACCTATGTTTTCCTTATAATACATAGAACATTGTTGGTATAGTAAGTTAAATGCTTTTAAATTTTTATTTAAAAATTTGTTTATTTTTAAAATTTATTTATTTGTATTCTTTGTACATAAGTTTCATTTGTATATAACTTAATTTATGAAGTGTATTTTCCTATTTGCTTATATATTGAATTTATGCTTATTTTTGTCCTTTTACATATTTATTTTAATCATATACATTACATTTATATTCTAGCTACCACAAATATTAAATTTACATATAAATGAAGTACAATGCAATTTTTCAGTACAGGTTTAAATTGTATAGTGGTAGAGTTGAAAAAAATGTATACATGTATATGTGTACACAGACATATATATATATATATATTCTAATACTTATTATTGTATTGTAGTGAAACTTCAAAATCCTCTCAGTTCTTTTAGAATGTGTAGCACATTGGCTTTGCATGTGGTCTGTCCACGTGCAGTAGAACAGTAGACTCTTGCCCATAGGAATGGGACCAGTCCTGGAGGACAGTCTCTTCATTTGTCCCTTCCCACAGTTCTCCTTGTGCTTTAACAATCCCCTAACTCACCTGAGACTAATGTTCTCAGATTACACACATAAAAAACACCTGGTGTTGATTTTCTGTCCATGGCTTAATTTATTAGATGCAATGGTTTCCAGCTCCACGCATGTTGTTGAAAATGACATCATTGGTTTGTTCTATCTGAAAAGTATCACATAGTGCACCTTTACTACATTTTCCTTACCCATTCATTTCTCCATTTATCAGCTGATGAATAATTTGGCTTCACTTTAGACTTTTTGTCAATAATGTAGGAGCAAACATAGTATAATAGATGTCTCTTTGAAATATTGATATCCTTGTTTTTGATATATCCTCAGGAGTGAGATGATTGGATCCTACTATCTATTTTTGAATTTTTTGAGGAGCGTCCATACTGTTTTCTATAATTGCTACACCAATTTTTATTTCCAGACTGCAAGGAGTCCCTTTCCTCCATGTCCTTGCCAGCACCTGTTCCCTCTTCCTGAGCACAGCATCCGTGCTGGGACAGAGTGCAATCTTATGGACCGGCTTGCACTTTCTCCATCAATGGTGTTGTTCGACATGTTTGTTTCTGTGGACCTTGTGGGTCATCCCATGTCTTTTTAGGGTGGAGTTTTTTTAGGTCTATTATTCATTAAAAAAAAAGTGTTTTGGATACAGAATTCTTTTAGTCCTCTTTCAGTGTGTAGCTGGCGTAGATCTCTTTCATTCAGTAAATTGTTTATTTTCTCTCTTTATTGTCCTGTGTTTTGTTTCTTTTTTCTTGTGAAGCATTGTAATTGTAAGGATCTCAGTTTTCTCCACCAATCATCTCTTGAGGTCTTGTTCAGATAATTCTGGTTTACACCAATGTTCTGCAGCATTTCTCCCAGTTGTTTTCTCATAATTTTAAGCAATTTGGGTACACCTTTTTTTTCCATTTGCATTTGTATGTGTAACTGGTAAGGGCTGGGGCATAATTTCATTCATCTGCATGTGGATCTCTGATGTCTCTACCATTATTTATGGAAAGGTATGCTCTAGTGTATGTCCTTAACACCTTTTTAAAATTAATCAGTTGACTTTAGGCATGTGGACTTAGTTTCCAGCCTCTGCCTTGTTTCATTGTTACTGTATTTATTCCTCAGTTATTCTATTTATGTGCACACCATGATGTTTTGGGGATTACTGTTTTGTAGTATTTTCATAATCAAGTAGAGGGAAGCTGAGCCGCATGTTTTGCATTAGCCCCAATGAAATTACAACTTTGATTTGTTCATCTTATATCCATTTTAAGAATGGTTTAATTTCCTTTCTAATTTATACTTAGGTATGCTTCTAAGTATGTCAACCACAAAGTGGGACTATGCATATGCAACTTTTGTTATATACATCTGAGCTTGTTTTTTAATTTTTTAAAATTTTATTTATTTTACATCCCTACACCAATTTCCCCTCCAACTCCTTTCCTAGTCCCTGCCCCTCCCCCATCCGTTCCTCTTCTGTTTGTCTTCAGAATGGGACCAGTCTCTATGCATATCTAACATGGCATATCAATCTACATAAAACTAGGCAACTCCTCTTCTTTTAAGGTGCGTCTAGGAAATCCCTTAGGGTGAAAGGGTCCCAAAGTCAGGTAACAGAGTCAGAGATAGTTCCTGCTCCCATCATTTGGTATCACACAAGGAGACCAAGTTACACAACTGTAAAGTACAGGGCCTCAGTTAATCCTTTTGCAAATGAGGATGGTTTTCAATGTACTTGATTTAAAGGATTATGTTTGCCCTTGATATAGCACGGTATGACTTTAGGCCTAGCCTTTCTTGCTTTTAGCACTATAGCTTACCTTTGGGTAACTGGAATGCTGGTGATTCTTTGTACTGTGCATTGGTAATTGTAGGAGGATCATGGAAAGAACTTAACATATGTGCTTACCAACAGGCACCACTCTACTTTCTTTCCACTGTCCATGAACTTCTTCTACTTAGTGCACACTGAGAGTAGACATTACTTATCAGGAGCTGCTGGAATACTCATGACATTCAAGGCTTGTCTCTGTAGTTATCTCTCCATATTGGAAGCTAACACATCGCCGTGGCATTTGCTGTAGTGCAAGAAATAAAACTAATGTTAGCAAATAAAGGAAGATGAGAAAGGGTATGGGATTTCTAATGCTTGCTTTTCCGAACCAGTATTATCGTTTTCTTTTGTTGCCAGGTATGGTCAGTCTACCTAAGCTATCTGTGTTTATTAAGTATCCCCTACAATCCCCCAGTGGACATAAATCTCCATGTTCTTTTGATTCTCAATCCTTCCCTGGCCTCTCTCTTTAGCACTTGAGCAAACCACCTGTAAGATATTATAATTTACTTAAGGAAATATATTTATGCTTATGACCTTTCCACAGAGGGGATGCATCAAACAGCTGTTTGATTAGGTTTTGTAGTCTTTTGTTCGTCAGAGTGGCGCTAAGTTGGAAGGAGCATGCCAACAGGCACTGACTGCTCTATTTCTATATAAATAAGCATCATTCACAATAGTACAGGTGCACACTGAGGGGAAGGAAAGAGATGTTCTCAGAGTCTTGCCTGAATCTGATTATGTCACAAATTCCACGATCGTCTGCTGTTTCAAACAACACACTTTCCACATACTTACAGAAATTTTTGAGTTGAACTTTCAGAGAGGTGCAGTTTTCCCCTAAACAATTAGACTATGAAAATAGAACTGTGTTGGGGATATAAAGACATTTAAGAAAATTTTGAGCATATTCTTATAGTCAAGATGACCAGTTCTATTTTAATAAGAAATATTAATTTGACGAAGAGAGCCATTAAAAATTTATTGCCATGTTTAGGCTGCTTTGTTTCTGATCTGTGCCACAGATACACGCTACTGGGTACTCAGAGTAAAGGATTAACATGTTTTCACTGTTAACTTTTTCCTGAAGTAAGGATTTCCCATAGCACTAAATAGTGTTACATTTTCCTTTCATGATGAAATGTGGATGAACTCAACAATAACTTGCTGTTAGATTTATGTAGTAACTATAAGGGCATCTTGTTATGGGAAGTGTATATATTAGACTGAGCAGATTGTCCTGTGACCTATTTAAGTTGTTTTCAAGTTCTTGATATTTTATGTTTTACAAATGTCTTTAACTACTTGCTGTTTACACTTTTCATTTTATTTTTCTTTGTGTGTTTGTTGTATGTGTGTGTGTGTGAGTGTGTGTGTGTGTGTGTGTGTGTGTGTGTGTCTGTGTGTGCGCATGCCACCTCTACATGAGTAGAGGTCACAGGAGATCTTTTTGAAGCTTCTTGTCTCCAGCCTGTCACTCTCTCATTCTGTAACAAACTCCGGAATAGTTGGTCTCTGAACTCTTGGAGATCTCCTGTCTCGGTCTCCTGTTTTATTATAGAATTCCTAGGACTGCAGATGCATGCCACTGCACTGGACGTAGGCTTGGCTTCCAGGAATTAACTCAGGCCATTAGGCTTATGCAGCAATAGCTTCTCTTGCTGAACAACCGTCTTAATGATGTGCTTTTACAAAGTGAGCTCTTAATTAGAAGTATTAGAGTGTTATCTACATGAACCTCATATGGTTAAGGTTTTTGGGTCCTTTTTAAAAGATATATTCATTTATTAACACTAACAAGGATATTTTAGGTTATCATCTAGACTCCCTATTGGTGTTTGCCTTTTCCATTTCCATCTGGTAGTATTTGTGAACTAAGATGGAGAATGAGTTCCTTTCTTCCTGTCTAGACATCTGATTGGGTGAATTGTAGTTTGCAAACCTGCGGCGCTTCTCACACTCCCCTGGAACCTAACTCTTCATGCTTACATTTGTGAGTATGTCTGCTAGTGTTGCACTGTGTTCCTGGTCCATCCTGTAACCAACACCCCTCATTCATAATTACTGTATTCAGCATCCTGTCCTCTGCTGATACCTGCTACACTAATACCTCAGATCATCACATTATTTCAGCATTTCTGGGGAATTTTCCTGCCGACATAAATTTCCTACATACATGATAATACATTTCTGAGCCATAAAGATAGTTCCATAAACATAGTTTTTAGAAAATGCCCACTTTCATAAACATTACCTAAGCCCTTCTACTAATAATATTAATGTTGTGGTAAGACAGAGTTGTAGGAACATTTCAAAAGAAAGTGACTTGAGGAATTTCGCCATGTACCCACGTGGGGTTAATTTTCATCCAATGAGCTAAACGTAGCTATGGCAACCAGTCCATCGCTTCGCCAAGTTCTGCAGTGATGTCCATGCTTCGAATGTACTGAGGACTCATGGAGAGTGCCCTGCCCAGGGTTTACTTGTCAGCTCGGTAGGTATATTATTTACAGTGTCTCAAAGCTGTGACCGAACTTTTAACCAGCTATTTCTGCTCCCTCAAAATTCTGTAGTGGAAAATAATATTAATGCATTGCATTCCCACAAGCTGTTTATGGCTCTTCAGCCTTCTCAGCACATGGTTTCTCAGTATAACACTGAGTGAAGGGTAATGCTTTTGCTGCCACCTCTAAATATCATTGCACCTTGGCAAATCTGCAGAGTTATAAAACACTGTGATTAAACAGAATCACACCACTTGCATAGCAAAGGTTCTGAGTTATGCTGACGTAGAAAGTGTGGAATCTTAAGAGCTGCAGATGGCTTACCTAAAGTTGATAGGAGTAAGAAAGTTACACTAGCCCCTAAACTGAAATTTCGGAGCAACCCTAGGGTACAAATCAGAGAAAATGGACAAAATTGGACCAGACATTCCTAGTCCCAACGTAAGAGTATATTTGAACGAATAATGTTTCTTTATGTTTGTCTTATTTCCGTGGAGGCACTCAGAACTAGAGTAAAACCCATTGGACTGAACAAGGGGACCCCAATGGATGAGTTAGAGAAAAGACTAAAGGAGCTGAAGGGGTTTGCGACACCATAGGAAGAACAACAACATCAACCAACCAGACCACATCAGAGCTCCCAGGGACAAAATCCCCAACCAATGAGTACACATGGAGGGACTAAACTCCCAACCAATTAGTGCACATGGAATGACCCATGACTCCAGCCACATATGTAGCAGAGGATGACACTGTCCAGCATCAATATGAGGAAAAGCCCTTGGTCCTGTGAAGGCTCATTTCCCCAAAGTATGGGAGTGCCAGGGCATTAAGGTGGGAGTGGTTGGGTGGCAGTGGGAGCACCGTCATAATCATAGAAGCAGCGGGAGGGGGAGGGGTATGGGAGATGGGGAGGGAGGTGGAAACATTTGAAATGTAAATACATAAAATATCCAAGAAAAATAAAATAAAAAAGAAAATAGGCTTAATTAGGAATGAGTAACATAATTAGTGAAGAACAAGAATATTTCTAATCTATGAGATTTTCCTGAGGAGTGAGCAAAACCAGATTTGTAGATCATATGGTGCTACATGGAGGAAAAAAAAAACGGAGAAATTATTCTTTGTTTCAGGGATAAAAATGTTGTGTTTTTCATAGTTGACAGTTCTGTCACACTTGAGTTACTGAAGCAAATTCCCCTTTCTTCATTATTAGCTCAGCTATTAAAGCCGTTTGGCAGAAATTACTTATACAGGTCAATTACAATTTCTAACAATGAAAAACAAGAAAGAAAAATGCTTCTGGTTTCACATGATGCTGTCTAATTCGGTGATTTTCGCACATCTTGAAACTGTGACGAGAGGCTGAGTGCAAACAGCACAGGCCCGGCTGACACATCCAGAGTTCCTGCGAACGCCTCTGGAGGAGTCGCATAACCTTCATCCTGGAGCTGACACCTGCCTCCTGAGAGGAAGGCGTACCTTCCACTTCCACCACACAGAAAGCCTGACAAGTCTGCGCCTGTGTTGTTCCATGCCTGCCCTTATTTCGCACGGGAAAATAAAAAGCACGTGATAAACTAGTATTTGGCTACTAGTCTTTCATTCCACCTTCAGCTTTCTATTTTCACTTGCTATTCTAAGCTTACCACTATAGTCTTTGGCCAATTTTGTAAGGTCATCAGGTATTCTAACAAGGCAGGCTATGGCAGGGTGAGGTTAGTTTAGGTGAACTTTTCAAATACACGATTTGAGTACTGGTAACCGCAGCAGCTCTGTGCTTTAGCCAAGTGTGGGAGCTTGTGAGGCAATGGTCTATTTTAGAGCAGGCCTCTTTTCATTTCCACTTCAGCTTACTGCTGTGTGTTTTGTGTGGTTGTATTTTATTGTAATTGTAGCAACCGGTTCATTTCCACTCACCCCTACTAGTATGGTAGGGGTGGAGAAAGGGTAGCTAATCGCTGGATGACCCCAGTTTTACTGTGTCACTTGGATTAACAACCAAGACGTGCTAGAGAACTCACGTTGTACTTTGCCTAGTTTATTGATGTTTTTCAAAGAGTGTTCAAATCACATAGCCATAAGACAGGTAACCTTAATATTAATTAATAACAATATTATTATTATTATGTGGGAACTGGGATTTAACTGACATCTTTGCTGATATTCTACATATATACAATTGGTATTCAGTAAGTCAGTGCTTCAGAAGTATGACTATATTCTTCATGAAAGAGAGTCAACTCTTTAGCCTGCATAGCATGTCTCCTCAAATACGTCTACTTGGCTGGATTAAGGTTGAACATTTTTGGAGTGTATCTATATAAGTGTTTCTAACAGACTTTAACATTTTATTTGGAAGTCTGAGTTAAAATAGCCATCCTTACTGAAGTAGATGGGCATCATTTAGCCAGTAGGGCCTTAATACAAGAAAAAGAATTAAGACGAGTGCCTCTGCTTTCAAGTAGAGACAGCCATGTATAATCTTAGCCTGAACTTTAGACAGACCTGCTACTCAGGACTTTGTTTTTGAACAGAAGCTGCAGCCCTGGCTGTGTGGTTCAACAATTTGTGGATTTTAACATCTGAGATATCTCAGCTTAGATACACAAGTACCCAAAACCCGCATGGCAAAATGAGTGTAACGTCCAGTATAAAAATTAAGTAAAATAAGTATTTAGGAGACGTAAACAAAATAACTTACTTGTAAGAGGCAACGTAAGAGTCAAATTCAGTCCACATGAAGCCATGGGTGAAGTTGATCTCTCCTGTTCTAGAAGGCCTCAAAATTGTCACTAGAAACACTCACAATTGACCTCCCCATGCCACTTACTGGCTAGGCGTATGAGAAAATGCCCCTGGGCACGTATCAGTTCAAGATGAATCTGCACAGATGCACTGAAGAATGTCACAGCAACATCCCTGCATACAGATTAGCAGAGAAAGATTCTTCAGGTGTTATGCAATTCCTATTTTGCTGATATCATTTTTTAATATAAACTCTGGGCTTAGCTCTGTTCCCCTTATTCTGCCAGTAGTGGTGGAGGCAGGGCTGAGAATGTGCTCAGTGAGGTTCCCAGACGCCTTTTCAGAATGGAAGCATAGAAGAATGCAGGCCCCACTGCTCTAAGCAAAGGGATATTTTGTCTCAGTCTTTCTGCTGTAAGCTGTGGCAGAGAGAAGCAGCATTTTCACTAGAAAGGCACACTCGGTAGAAGACACTCCTACTTCCTGGCATCGAAATCTGTCCCTGACCTGATGGGCTTGATCTGAGCCCTGTAGCCTTTCCTGCAGCACCTTGTATAGATCCTGGATATTTGTGGATGTCCTGTCTGGTCCTGTACATCAGCCGTGCCTCGGAAACCTGTGGGTGGGATCAGAGAACTTGAGTACAGGAAGAACGGGTGGACCTTCCAAAACCAAACACACATGTAATCACTAAAGAAAGGGAAATATTCCCTTCGAGGGAGTGGTTTAATAAACGCATATCGTCATTAAGCATGGTTAAAACAATACCCAGCCACCTTTGAAAGACTCAGTGGATGCCTGTGTGTCCACTTAGCTTTGATCTGCACACAGTATAGCCATCCCCATTGTTCTTATCCATACCTTTTGAGACATTACTCTTGGCGTGAAATCCTCCCATAAAAAACTCATCACTCAGTTGTGGCTAGTTCTTTAATATAAAAATTTAAGAAAGATTATACTTATTTTCTATTCTACTGCAGATAAAATTTCAACAAAGTCAACAAACCAAGTCACTGGGGCCCTTCTTCCAGGTTTACAAATCAGTGACTAAGAATTTGGTTAAGTTTTTTGAACTTTATAGACCTAAGTTCACTCTATCAAGAAATGACGAAATGAAGTTAGATAATTTTAAAGTCTACAGAGAACTTGTTAAGGTCTATAAAGTTTGACTCTCACATTATTTCGCTTAGTCTGTTTTTGTTCTATTTGAAATGTAAAGCTAATGGCATTTAAGTGTCAAAAGTGGTGATTGCATAACCTAGGGTTCCTAAGGCTATTCAGGATTTTACTTTTGATTTTATGAAATTATTAATCATGCCTGATTTTATTCTTATAGGATTCCTGGTTTGGGTTACACATTGTATGAATCATGACATCTGAGAAGATATAGCATCCCACACTGCTGGGAATGTATGCCACATGCTAGATAATATTGTCATCACTTTAAGTGTTTTAACTCATCCAGTTCTAATAACAATTCTTTGGACCAAACACCCTTACCAGCCCCTTTTATAGATGAAAACAAACCTGAGAGATGTTTAAGTTTAAAAAGAATGCAGATTACGAGAAACATGGAATTCTATCATCTACTAAACTCCCATTTTGTAAGCTCACTATGTGCATTATTTTATTAATTGAAATCAATAAAATAGCACCAGTAGAAGTAATAAATGAAGAAAAAGTGTTAGAACTTAAATATTCACTATAATTGAGAATTTTCACCCAACATTCAAGCTTCACATCATGATGATGATGGAAACTGTAAGTCCCATTTAACAATTTCCTTTCCAAGAGTTGCTGTGGTCACGGTATCTCTTCATAGCAATAGAACACTGACTAAGACATGTCTGAAATATATTTTGAATAAGGAGATGATTCCAGTTTTCTTTCTATTGCTTGTCTCAAAATGTACATATTCATAGACATGTCTCTGTTTTTCACCAATTTGAAAACTCACTATTTCTTTAACTTTACACTAAAACTCTTTATTCTTCTCAGTAACTTTATTTTTTCTTTAATATTATGTGACACTCTTTTAGTACTTATAAAGTTTGCTGATATTCCTGCTTTAGTGTTTGTGTATTTTCTTAAATGAAAACAGTAGTAAATATTTAAATCGTTATTATTTTTGCTCATTTGTTTGTTCATTTTAACTGTTATTCAGAATTTCCAGTTTCGATTTCCCCTATATATCCTGGGGAAAGCCTAGTGTCTTTGACAATGATGATAAATGAATTTTCAGATCCAGATCACAAAAGCATGAATGTAAGGAACTCTTTCATATTAAGAATTTTTTGTTGTCTTGAAGAATATACAAGTCTAAAACAAACTTTGCTTTAGAAAATATTGGACAAAACCAAAATTAGAGTCCATGTAAAGGGTTGCAAAATTTGTTTACATACTGAAAAGATTCTACCTGCAAACAGGTACATAAATTTATGGTTTAGTTACTGAGTGCACATAAACTCTAACTTTAAAATCAAGTACATAGTAAACCTGCTGAATTTTTCAAAGCACACTGGGGCTTTCACTTGAACTTATAAGCATTTATATTCTTGGTAAGAAATATCTTGGTAAGAAATAATATATTTTCCTCTAATAAATTACATTAAAATGATCAGAAGTATTTGCATTTTCCTAACTTTTCAGTTTTCAATTATTAAATATGAAAATATACATTAATTTTTATTAAATGTGTTAGAAAACAAATTGGAGCATCTTTGTGTATTTTTACAACCCAAATTACTTTGTTATTGATGTGACTCACTCAAACTGTAAATTTTGTCACTTTTGCCACAAAGTCACAAGTCTATCACATTTGTCTATGATTGACAGAGAGCCCTTGATCCAGGCCAGCTGTTGGAATGCCTTACACTCATTGCCAACATTTTCTGGAGGCCTTGGCTCTCACGTTTTCATCGAATGTGAATTCCTTTCTGTACGTGTGCATATTGTACAGAGAACAGAAGAGCTCACAGCAGCCCCTCAGAGGCATCTGTTCTTTATCGTGAGATGAAGAAGCTGCAGAAGGTTTGTGGAAACTTGCTGAAGCTTGTTGTCACTTAGCAGGAAGTGTTTAGAAGTTTGCAAAGAACAGAATTACAATTTGTCAAATGTTGCAAACTTCACAGTGAGCCCACAAGGTTTCATTTCACCGTCGCTCTAAATAGTGTCGTGTTTTATGTACTTTCAAGATGACCAACTTTCTTTTTTGGTAAAACACTAAAAATTCCAGCACAGGAATTCACAGTCACTCAGGTGAGACTGACTGCTTTTTACTTACCCCCTCTTTTCCTGTCCCTGGTGGAGGAAGTAGAGGGAACATGAGGACACTAGTGTAAAATCACATCACTGGCATCCAGGTAGTTGCCCTACTGATCAGGATGATGTCTTTCATTTAATTTTGAACTCTTCTTTGTGCTTATAAGAAATTTTTTAAAGAAGGCAAGGATGTGCTGGTGCTTTGGCTTGCTCACAGGAGTCTGCATTGGGGTCTTCGCATTGTAAACTGTCTATGTTCTCAGAAGTCAGTATTCAATCCTTCCCTATGTTCGAGTAGGTAGCTGAGTAAGAATCTACTGAACTCTTGCAATTATGGGTGGGGAGCTACCCAAGCTCTGTGTGTACTCCCTGGTGCTTTCCATTGAACTGTACTTCCACCCCACAGTGCTGTATCACTTTATATATGGTAGCGTTTGCTTATCCTTTGTCTCCATTTCTCTGTAGAATTTCTAACTCTTTAGTATATTTTTCTCTTTTAAAAATCCACGGTACATTTATCTATAAGGAAAAAGAGACTCTCTTGCATGCACCAGTGTGCCCGATATTTATAAAATGTTTTACAAGTACTTAGGAGAATTCAGTGAACAGTAAAGTAGCAAATCCTAAATGTTTACAAAGTAGGATGAGCAAGATGTGATGGTTATGAAGAAATAACTAAAATGCATTAAAAGTCTGAAGGGAAGGAAAGCTGATGTCAATGAAGTCTGGGTATACAGTTCTTGGCCTCAATTCTCTATTGTGGGGCTAAGATCATTTCTTCTCACTCGGTGAAGGAAGGGCACAGTTTCTGTGATTTCTATATTGCTTTCTTGTTTTTTGAAAGATAATAACTTTTGAATCGGTAGTCTCAGAAAAGATTATCAAAATGGGCAGAGAATAGTCTGTCTATTGAAGATCCAAATAGAACAAAGCATATAGAAGGAACAGTTCTCTCTCCTTTTGTCCTATAAAAGGAACTTCTATCTGCAGCAATTTTGGTGGAGAATGAATAATAGCCATTATTTTTGAGAAAATGTAAATTAATGCAGCCAGTATGGATGACAACATTGAATTGTCTAAAAACAAACAAACAAATAAAAAAGTAGATCTCTACCATGTGACCCAGCAATCTCTTTGTTGGGAATAAAGCCAAAGATAATGACACCAACAAACTTAAAAGTCATCTGCATCCTCAGGCTTATTGCAGCACGATTCACATTAGCTGTGTATGATTACGTTACATATCCATGAAAATTATGTAGATAATGTGATGATATATATATATGCATATATATACACACAATATTATTCAGATGTAGACACTAATGTAATCCTCTAATTTATCACACTAAGGGCTTCTCCTCCCATTGGTGCCCCCAAAAGACCATCCTCTGCTACATATGCAGCTGGAGCCATGGGTCTGTCCATGTGTACTATTTGGATGGTGATTTAGTCCCTGGGAGCTCTGGTTGGTTGGTATTGTTCTTATGGGGTTGCAAGGCCCTCAGTTCTTTCAATAATTTCTCTAATTCCTCCAACGTGGACCCCATTCTCAGTTCAATGGTTCACTGTGAGTATTTGCCTCTGTATTTGTCATGCTCTGGCAGAGCCTCTCAAGAGACAGTTATATCAGGAGACAGTTAGATGCACTTCCTGGCATCAGCAATAGTGTCTGGGTTTGGTGGCTGTATGTATATGGACTGGATCCTCAGGTGGGTCAGGCTCTGAATGGCCATTCCTTCAGTCTCTGCTCAAAAGTTTGTTTCCGTTTCTCCTCCTATGAATATTTTTGTTCCCACCTTTAGGAAGGAGTGAAGCATCTGTACTTTGCCCTTCTTCTTGAGCTTCATGTGGTCTGTGGATTGTATCTTGGATAATTCAAGATTTTTTGGCTAATATCTACTTATCAGTGAGTGCATACCATGTGTGGTTGTTTTTTTTTTTTTTGTGATTGCTTACCTCACTCAGGATGATATTTTCTAGTTCCATTCATTTGTTTATGAATTTCATGAAGTCATCGTTTTTAGTGACTGAGTAGTACTCCATTGTATAGATGTACCACATTTTCTGTATCCATTCCTCTGTTGAAGGATATCTGGGTTCTTTACAGCTTCTGGCTATTGTAAATACAACTGCCATGAACATAGTGGAACATGTGTCTTTGTTATATGTTAAGCAATTTTTCTTAATAATTGCCTGGGTCTTTTATTAATATCAAATAAAAATAAAGAAATGGTGAGTAGCAACTTGATTAACAACTTCAGCAACAATTTAAATGAAGAAACCTTTGTATATTTATTAAATGTGGCTGCTCAAACATTCTAATAGATGAAGGAATATTCACATGGGTCTTCTCAGTAAACAGGATACATCATATTTTACTGTCATTTAGTATCAGTATTACTTTCTGATTTCATCTCATGGTTTCAGGGTACTTCAACATGGTGGGGAAAACATTGCTGCACGTGTTGTAAACAAAACAGAACAATCAGGCCATAACTGAGGCCAATAATATTTAAACCTTCTTGCCAGTAACCCATTTCTTCCAGCTAGGACTTGTCTCCTGAACATTCTACAACTTCCCAAGATGGCACCACCAGCTGGTGACCAAATGTTTAAGCACATGAGACTGTGTGGTTATTTTACATGCAAAATGTATTTCACCCTCTGTAGGCATATGTCCATTTCACAATGTAAAATGCTTTCAGATTAACTTCAGAGGTCCATGTAGCCTCATAATTCAGATAGTGTTCAGACATCCAAAGCTTAAAGTCTCTTTGAAGACTACTGGCAATGTATTAACTGTTAGGCTTTATAAAATACCGAATTGACACCTTGGATCCCTGCCCGCAGCAGCTCTCTGCTCCCAGAACCCGTGGAGAGATACCGCCTGGTCAGGTGGGCACTCCTGAGGCTGCAGAGCAGAAGAGACCACCAACACTGCCCACCCCTGCCCCACATCCCTGGCCCAAGAGGAAACTGTATAAGGCCTCTGGGCTCCCGTGGGAGAGGGCCCACGTGAGGCAGGAGCCCTGCCTGAGACACCGCCGGAACCTGAAGGAAACAGACCGGATAAACAGTTCTTTGCACCCAAATCCCGTGGGAGGGAGAGCTAAACCTTCAGAGAGGCAGACACGCCTGGGAAACCAGAAGAGATTGCTCTCTGCACACACATCTTAGACGCCAGAGGAAAACACCAGAGGCCATCTGGAACCCAGTGCACGGAGGCTCCCCAGGAAGAGGCGGCGAGATCTTCCTGGTCGCCCACGCTGGAGAGCCGTGGGCAGAACCTCATGAGCTAACTTGAGCCTTGGGACCAAAGAGGAAACACGGAGGCCATCTGGAACTTGGTGCACGGAGCCTCCAGGAAGGGCGGCGCAGATCTTCCTGGGTGCTGCCACCTGGAGAGCCCGTGGGCAGCAAGCTCAATGAACAGGCCTCGGGGGCCACAGGTAAGACCAACTTTTCTGCTGCAAGTGACCTGCCTGGTGAACTCAAGACACAGGCCCACAGGAACAGCTGAAGACCTGTGGGAAAAAACTACACGCACGTAAAGCAGAACACTCTGTCCCCAATACTGGCAGAAAGAAAACAGTAAAACAGGTCTACAGCACTCCTGACACACAGGCTTATAGGACAGTCTAGCCACTGTCAGAAATAGCAGAACAAAGTAACACTAGAGATAATCTGATGGCAGAGTGTTTAGGAACCCAAGCAACAGAAACCAAGACTACATGACATCATCGGAACCCAATTCTCCCACCAAAACAAACATGGAATATCCAAACACACCAGAAAAGCAAGATCTAGTTTCAAAATCATATTTGATCATGATGCTGGAGGACTTCAAGAAAGACGTGAAGAACTCCCTTAGAGAAACACAGGAAAACATTAAAACAAGTAGAAGCCTCACAGAGAGGAATAAAAATCCTGAAAGAATTCCAGGAAAACACAATCAAACAGTTGAAGGAATTAAAATGGAAATAGAAGCAATCAAGAAAGAACACATGGAAATAACCCTGATATAGAAAAAACCAAAAGAAGAGACAAGGAGCTGTAGATACAAGCTTCACCAACAGAATACAAGAGATGGAAGAGAGAATCTCAGGAGCAGAAGATTCCATAGAAATCATTGACTCAACTGTCAAAGATAATGTAAAGCTGAAAAGCTACTGGTCCAAAACATACAGGAAATCCAGGACTCAATGAGAAGATCAAACCTAAGGATAATAGGTATAGAAGAGAGTGAAGACTCCCAGCTCAAAGGACCAGTAAATATCTTCAAAAAATCATAGAAGAAAACTTCCTAACCTAAAAAGAGATACCCATAGGCATACAAGAAGCCTACAGAACTCCAAATAGATTGGACCAGAAAAGAAACACCTCCGTCACATAATAGTCAAAACACTAAACGCTCAAAATAAAGAAAGAATATTAAAAGCAGTAAGGGAAAAAGGTCAAGTAACATATAAAGGCAGACCCATCAGAATCACACCAGACTTCTCGGCCAGAAACTATGAAGGCCAGAAGATCCTGGACTGATGTCATACAGACCCTAAGAGAACACAAATGCCAGCCCAGGCTACTGTATCTGCAAAACTCTCAATTAACATAGATGGAGAAACCAAGATATTCCATGACAAAACCAAATTTACACAATATCTTTCTACAAACCAGCACACAAAGGATAATAAATGGTAAAGCCCAACATAAGGAGGCAAGCTATACCCAAGAAGAGGCAAGAAACTAATCGTCTTGGCAACAAAAAAGAAGAAAAGCACACAAACACAACCTCACATCCAAATATGAATATAACAGGAAGCAATAATCACTATTCTTAATATCTCTCAACATCAATGGCCTCAACTCCCCCAATAAAAAGACATAGATTAACAAACTGGATCAAGCGAGGACCCCTGCATTCTGCTGCCTACAGGAAACACACCTCAGAGACAAAGACAGACACTACCTCAGAGTGAAAGGCTGGGAAACAACTTTCCAAGCAAATGGTCGGAAGAAGCAAGCTGGAGTAGCCATTCTAATATCAAATAAAATCAATTTCCAACTAAAAGTCATCAAAAAAGATAAGGAAGGACACTTTATATTCATCAAAGGAAAAATCCACCAAGATGAACTCTCAATCCTAAATATCTATGCCCCAAATACAAGGGCACCTACATACTAAAAGAAACCTTACTAAAGCTCAAAACACACATTGCACCTCACACAATAATAGTAGGAGATTTCAACACCCCACTCTCATCAATGGACAGATCATGGAAACAGAAATTAAACAGAGACATAGACAGACGAAGAGAAGTCATGAGCCAAATGGACTTAACGGATATTTATAGAACGTTCTACCCTAATGCAAAAGGATATACCTTCTTCTCAGCTCCTCATGGTATTTTCTCCAAAATTGACCATATAATTGGTCAAAAACAGGCCTCAACAGATACAGAAAGATAGAAATAATCCCATGCGTGCTATCGGGACCACCATGGCCTAAAGCTGGTCTTCAATAACAATAAGGGAAGAAGGCTCACATGTACGTGGAAATTGAACAATGCTCTACTCAATGATAACCTGGTCAAGGAAGAAATAAAGAAAGAAATTAAAAACTTTTTAGAATTTAATGAAAATGAAGGTACAACATACCCAAACTTATGGGACACAATGAAAGCTGTGCTAAGAGGAAAACTCATAGCGCTGAGTGCCTGCAGAAAGAAACAGGAAAGAGCATATGTCAGCAGCTTGACAGCACACCTAAAAGCTCTAGAACAAAAAGAAGCAAATACACCCAGGAGGAGTAGAAGGCAGGAAATAATCAAACTCAGAGCTGAAATCAACCAAGTAGAAACAAAAAGGACCATAGAAAGAATCAACAGAACCAAAAGTTGGTTCTTTGAGAAAATCAACAAGATAGATAAACCCTTAGCCAGACTAACGAGAGGACACAGAGAGTGTGTCCAAATTAACAAAATCAGAAATGAAAAAGGGAGACATAACTACAGATTCAGAGGAAATTCAAAAAAAATCATCAGATCTTACTATAAAAGCCTATATTCAACAAAACTTGAAAATCACAGGAAATGGACAATTTCCTAGACAGATACCAGGTACCGAAGTTAAATCAGGAACAGATAAACCAGTTAAACAACCCCATAACTCCTAAGGAAATAGAAGCAGTCATTAAAGGACTCCCAACCAAAAAGAGCCCAGGTCCAGACGGGTTTAGTGCAGAATTCTATCAGACATTCATAGGAGACCTCATACCAATATTATCCAAACTATTCCACAAAATTGAAACAGATGGAGCACTACCGAATTCCTTCTATGAAGCCACAATTACTCTTATACCTAAACCACACAAAGACCCAACAAAGAAAGAGAACTTCAGACCAATTTCCCTTATGAACATCGACGCAAAAATACTCAACAAAATTCTGGCAAACCGAATCCAAGAGCACATCAAAACAATCATCCACCATGATCAAGTAGGCTTCATCCCAGGCATGCAGGGATGGTTTAATATACGGAAAACCATCAACGTGATCCATTATATAAACAAACTGAAAGAACAAAACCACATGATCATTTCATTAGATGCTGAGAAAGCATTTGACAAAATTCAACACCCCTTCATGATAAAAGTCCTGGAAAGAATAGGAATCCAAGGCCCATACCTAAACATAGTAAAAGCCATATACAGCAAACCAGTGGCTAACATTAAACTAAATGGAGAGAAACTTGAAGCAATCCCACTAAAATCAGGGACTAGACAAGGCTGCCCACTCTCTCCCTACTTATTCAATATAGTTCTTGAAGTTCTAGCCAGAGCAATCAGACAACAAAAGGAGGTCAAGGGGATACAGATCGGAAAAGAAGAAGTCAAAATATCACTATTTGCAGATGATATGATAGTATATTTAAGTGATCCCAAAAGTTCCACCAGAGAACTACTAAAGCTGATAAACAACTTCAGCAAATTGGCTGGGTATAAAATTAACTCAAATAAATCAGTAGCCTTCCTCTACACAAAAGAGAAACAAGCCGAGAACGAAATTAGGGAAACGACACCCTTCATAATAGACCCAAATAATATAAAATACCTCGGTGTGACTTTAACCAAGCAAGTAAAAGATCTGTACAATAGGAACTTCAAGACACTGAAGAAAGAAATTGAAGAAGACCTCAGAAGGTGGAAAGATCTCCCATGCTCATGGATTGGCAGGATTAATATAGTCAAAATGGCCATTTTACCAAAAGCGATCTACAGATTCAATGCAATCCCCATCAAAATACCAATCCAATTCTTCAAAGAGTTAGACAGAACAATTTGCAAATTCATCTGAATAACAAAAACCCAGGATAGCTAAAACTATCCTCAACAATAAAAAAGGACTTCAGGGGAATCACTATCCCTGAACTCAAGCAGTATTACAGAGCAATAGTGATAAAAACTGCATGGTATTGGTACAGAGACAGACAGATAGACCAATGGAACAGAATTGAAGACCCAGAAATGAATCCACACACCTATGGTCACTTGATTTTTGACAAAGGAGCCAAATCCATCCAATGGAAAAAAGATAGCATTTTCAGCAAATGGTGCTGGTTCAACTGGAGGTCAACATGTAGAAGAATGCAGATCGATCCATGCTTATCACCCTGTACAAAGCTTAAGTCCAAGTGGATCAAGGACCTCCACATCAAACCAGACACACTCAAACTAATAGAAGAAAAACTAGGGAAGCATCTGGAACACATGGGCACTGGAAAAATTTCCTGAACAAAAAACACCAATGGCTTATGCTCTAAGATCAAGAATCGACAAATGGGATCTCATAAAACTGCAAAGCTTCTGTAAGGCAAAGGACACTGTGGTTAGGACAAACGGCAACCAACAGATTGGGAAAAGATCTTTACCAATCCTACAACAGATAGAGGCCTTATATCCAAAATATACAAAGAACTCAAAAAGTTAGAACGCAGGGAGACAAATAACCCTATTAAAAAAATGGGGTTCAGAGCTAAACAAAGAATTCACAGCTGAGGAATGCCGAATGGCTGAGAAACACCTAAAGAAATGTTCAACATCTTTAGTCATCAGGGGAAATGCAAATCAAAAACAACCCTGAGATTTCACCTCACACCAGTGAGAATGGCTAAGATCAAAACTCAGGTGACAGCAAATGCTGGCGAGGATGTGGAGAAAGAGGAACACTCCTCCATTGTTGGTGGGATTGCAGACTGGTACAACCATTCTGGAAATCAGTCTGGAGGTTCCTCAGAAAATTGGACATTAAACTGCCTGAGGATCCAGCTATCCCTCTCTTGGGCATATACCCAAAAGATGCCCCAACATATAAAAAAGACACGTGCTCCACTATGTTCATCGCAGCCTTATTTATAATAGCCAGAAGCTGGAAAGAACCCAGATGCCCTTCAACAGAGGAATGGATACAGAAAATGTGGTATATCTACACAATGGAATATTACTCAGCTATCAAAAACAACGAGTTTATGAAATTTGTAGGCAAATGGTTGGAACTGGAAAATATCATCCTGAGTGAGCTAACCCAATCACAGAAAGACATACATGGTATGCACTCATTGATAAGTGGTTATTAGCCCAAATGCCTGAATTACCCTAGATGCCTAGAACAAATGAAACTCAAGACGGATGATCAAAATGTGAATGCTTCACTCCTTCTTTAAAAGGGGAACAAGAATACCCTTGGCAGGGAAGAGAGAGGCAAAGATTAAAACAGAGACTGAAGGAACATCCATTCAGAGCCTGCCCCACATGTGGCCCATATATATACAGCCACCCAATTAGACAAGATGGATGAAGCAAAGAAGTGCAGAAGTGTAGATCGCTCCTGAGAGACACAGCCAGAATACAGCAAATACAGAGGCGAATGCCAGCAGCAAACCTCTGAACTGAGAATAGGACCCCCGTTGAAGGAATCAGAGAAAGAACTGGAAGAGCTTGAAGGGGCTCGAGACCCTATATGTACAACAATGCCAAGCCACCAGAGTTTCCAGGGACTAAGCCACTACCTAAAGACTATACATGGACTGACCCTGGACTCTGACCTCATAGGTAGCAATGAATATCCTAGTAAGAGCACCAGTGGAAGGGGAAGCCCTGGGTCCTGCTAAGAATGAACCCCCGTGAACTAGACTGTCGGGGGGAGGCAGCAATGGGGGAGGGGGGAACACCCATAAGGAAGGGGGGAGGAAGGGGATGTTTGCCGGAAACCGGGAAAGGAATAACACTCGAAATGCATATAAGAAATATTCAAGTTAATAAAAAAAAACAAAAAAAAATAAACTATAAAAAAACAAAAAAAAATACTGAATTGTGGTTATGCAATCCCAATATACAGTAACATACACCTTCTATTTCTTTTTTCTTTTTACTTTTTATTGATTCTCTGTGAATTTCACATCACGTGCCATAATTCCACTCATATCCCTGTTCCTCAATATTTATCTACCCTCTGACCTTGCAAACTCCCCACCAAGGAAACAAAGAATAAAAATAGAGAAAGAGAGAAAATTACTTTAAAAACCTCTCCCAGCGGAAGCTGCGCTGTGTCTTGGGGTATTACAGGGTAGACCCTTTTTTACCAAACAGCTTTACCTCTTCTTTCTCTCTTACCCATACCATCAGGCTCCCACATTACTGATGTGAGTCCGTTTTCCTGCTTCTGGCATCAGGCATGTCTTGGAAGGGGCTCTCTTGCATTCACCCCATGGGTCAGCATTCCTATGGTCTACTGCACCCATGCTGCCAAGGCTAGTTTTCCTACACTGGCCAGGCAAGGGATCTGGCTCAGCTCTCCTGCCTGCCACAGGCAATGAGCGACAGGATGGCATGAGGTTAGGAACAGAGCAGGGCTAGAATGGACACAGCAAATAAACTTCAGGACAGAGTAAGATAAAAACCAGCAGAGCAAACACTAAAACCTGAAGCTCTATGTCTAGTTCCAGGGAGTTTAGACAGCTTGAAGCATATGCAGTCTCTCAACTGAACTATCTGTCCTCTGTGAAGATGGTCTTTGAACAAACCAAACTGCTGACATCATCTATATCTGAGATCTCATCCAATTTTACAATCATGAGTTGCTAAGTCAGAACAAGAAAGACACGTGTCTTTCCACATGTTATTAACTAATAATAAATCCAAAAGTAGCATCTGTTTCATTGGCTGTAAGGATAATGCAGTCCCAATTTCCATCAATAGCTGACCATTATTAAACACATGTTTTTATCACAATACTAATTACTAATACTGACACCTAGATCACACATGACTCAATACATTGTGATTACATTTATCACTCACTTATCTTCTATCTATATCTGTCTGTCTATCTATTAACCCATTTATTTATGTACATATGTAGGATACAGAATGGCTACAGAAGACTTAAAGACACTAAAGGAGAGGTAAGGGGTTCAAGGAGCCTTTAACAGAAGCAAAGAAGGCTGAAACAGACAGACATAAGGACAGGTACTGTAGGGTTGCTGCTGGAGATACTGACAGTCAGGCAATGGGGTGACAGTGTTAAGGTACTTAAGTAAGAGATAGGACCATGAAGGTGATACAGATGAAGAATAGAACTTCAGGACCCTGGAGGAAAATTATGGAACCTGGTCCAGGCAGACAGAGAGTAAAACAAATAGTAGTGGAGACCACAATGAACTAAAATTCTCATGACTGCCTCTTGGTCTCTTGATACACGCACTGAATGTTCAGAATATAGGTCAGCAGGTTCAACTGTCATTATTTTAGATTTCCTCTTCTTTATATAGTCCACATGGGAATGTTGTGCTCTTGGTCCAGAGTATCTGATAAGTTCTCAGGCCAGGTTTCATTGATATGATTTCAATATGACAATATTCTCATATGATACCAATCTTCTTTGACAATTTTCACAGTGACTCCTTTTATATTTAGAAATAAATTTCATTTTATCAATCTGTGTCTCCTATAAAATGTTGGACAAGTAGTGGCGCTTGCATGCACAGGAAGATACAAAGCCATTTGTCTTCGTATTTACATAAAAAATGGAGTTAAGTCATATGTTTTAGATTGAGACACCCAGCCTGAAAATTACTATTTTACAAAGTGTGAAGTAAGTTAAAGCAGGGCATTCTGATCTCAGCATTCACTTTCAAAACTTTATGTACAACCCACTCAGTAACTTCATTCAGAGAAAACAGACCTATGAGACATCGTATGTCCTCAGTTACTTTCTAGGACTCTTATGCATGCCTTTGTGACTCATGCATCTGACTTTCTGCATGTCTACAAAAGAAGCAGCATAAAAACACCATAAAGTGCTGTTGGAATTAAAGATGTACCCTGATCCTCTTGGACCACAGCAAAGCATCTTGGGAAGCAAACATCCTGGGAAAAGTTGGCAGAACACTTTCTTAGGTATTTCTGTTGGAATGGGATTTATTTAGGATCAACTGCAAGATTTTCTGTTGTCTTTTAATTGTCACACCCTTGAGGCTGATGAGTAGAAACCAGCCTACAGTCACCTTTCACGTGGCCTCAACACAGAGTATGATATTCAAATGTAATAGAAGAAGTCTCTTTAGGAATTGCAGCTACATTTTCCTTATATACCTTATCGGTAGTTTTGACTAAGATCAGGCTTCATCTTTCTGCTTAATTTTCTACTTTGAATTCTCAGCATTAAATATCATTAAACATAGAGAACAATGACTATTCCAGGGCTTGAATGTTATATGGTCTTGGAATTTCCTTTACTAAACAAATTAATCCATAACTTTAAGTTCAGCTTCAATCTAGTTTTAAAGATATAGACAATATTCTAAAGATTTTTTTTGACAGAACACACCATGGTATTGTGCTGCTAAGTTTTTGTTACCTTGACAACACTCATCTGGAAAGAAGGAATCTCAGCTGAAGAATTGTTTCTACCAGATTGACCTGTAGCCAGGTCTTCTGGGACTTTTTCTTAATTAATGGTTAATTTAATTTTCCAGACTGCTGTGGGTGATGCCACCCTACACAGTTGGTCCTAAATTATAGCAGAAAGCAAGCTGAACCTGCCACAGGTGGCGAGCCAGGAAGCAGCAGCATTCTGCCATGGTTTCTGCTTCAGTTCATTCTTTTGGGTCGCTGCTTAAAGTTACTCTCCTAACTTTTTTCAGTGGTGGACTAGAACCTGGATGAAACAAACCCATTTCTCCCACAAGCTGATTTTGGTTAATGTGTTAACATAGCAAATGAACGCTAAGCCCGGTAGTCTCTAGCTATGTGCTCAACAGAGGCCTTGTGATCCTCTGAGAATTATTGGGTCAAGTATTTCCTATATGCATGTATTTGCCATTCTTGTCTTTAGAAAACTTAATACCCTTTGATTATAACAATATAAAGTATTTTAGGCACCAACTTCAAACTTTTCCATATTTCTTCTACAAATTAAGTTTGAAGGCTTTGTCATACAGCTAGATTTATCACCATAGTAATCTGATAATTTATGTATTAGTGATACTTTTCATGACTGTGACCACATATAACAGCTGACAAAATCAGTTTGAAAGACAAAGAGTTTGTTTTGGTTCACAGTCCATCTGGCAAAGACATCATGGTAGCAAAGAGTATTTGCAAGTTAGAGCTGGGTCTAGCCTACAATCCTCAATGCCTACACCTTAGAGACCCACTTTTCCACACAGGCTACACTCTATCATGTTCCACAAGTTCCTAGGGCAGCACGTCTAGATGAAAATAAAGCATTAAAACACAAAGGCCCGATCTTCCCCTTTTCCTCTCTCCATCTCCTCTCCCACCCAGGTCCCTCCACCCATCTACCTCTCATAACTCTATTATTCCCCCTTCTGAGTGAGATTCAAGCAATCTCCTTTGGGCCTTCCTTATTGTTTAACTTCTTTGAATCTGTAAATTATAACATGGGTATCCTGTATTTTATGGCTATATAAGTGAGTACATAACATGCATGGGCCTGGGTTACCTCAATCAGGATATTTTCTAATTCCATCCATTTGCCTCTAAATTTTATGATGTTTTGTTTTTAATAGCTGAGTAGTATTCCACTGTGTAAATGAACTATCTTTTCTTTATCCATTCTGAAGTTGAGGGACATGGACTCGGAGAATGAATGGAGATTGGGAGGGGATCTCTAAAATGTGCCAGACGTCTAAGATGGGAGAGACTCCATGAAGCCTAAGAGGGTGACTCTAGCTGAGCCTCTTAGCAGTGGGAAAAACAGTGTCTGAAATGGTCACCTTCTGTAGCCAGGAAGGACTCCCAGTAGAGGCATAAGGATACCAACCCACCCATAAAACCTTTGACCCCAAATTTGTCCTACCTACAAGTGCAGGAACAAAGATGGAGCAGAGAACCAGTCCCTGACACTATTAGTGGATACTCTGTTATGCTGGAAACCCAGAGCAACACTTTTGTCTGTGAGCAAATTCTTGAAAACTTTAAAAATTTCCAGTTGGGAACATAAAGGCACTTTGTTGAATTTTATTACTTCTCCTCCCCAAATATAGTCTAAATTTCTAAACCTTTCTGTTTTAAATTTTTCTATTTTAATCGAACAGCAAGGTAACAACACTTCCACAAAGGACATGCTCACTGTGTCCTACTGTAGACCTGTGTGTTTGGAGACAGGTACTTTGATATACCTGCTCATACACCTGATATTCAAATGGCTACCTATGAGCCTCCAGCAGTATAATTCACTGACAAGTTGGCATATTGATTGGAGAGACTTCCAAGACATTGCCAAAAAGGCCTTTGGCTTTCAGGAAGATCTACACTATTTTGAAAGGCATGATGAGAGCAAAGGAAGAAAAATAGTCCATGGATTTGAGCCACATCAACATAAATATTTTTAAACCTATACTTCAATGCAGGCACTCCTGTTTGAAGCAGCGCAAACCTTTACAAAGTCAAATTAGACTTTTCTGAGCTTTGATAAAGCCAACACACAATATTCATATCAGAAAAGCAAACACTTCATGGGGCAATCAAGAGCCACGTTTAGGCAAGTGTGCAGATTAGAAAACTCCAATAATTTTTTTTGGGGGGGGGAAGTTTCCTCTCCAACAGGTGTGTTGAAAACTTGGACAAAATTACTCATGTTTTTTGATGTAAGAGTCATAAGATGCAGACTAAATGTTATAATTTGAACAGGTACAAGAGTTTACACGGTGTTTGAAAGATCTCAAGTTAGCGTATACACTTTTTTTTTCTTCACAGTTAGAGTAGAACTGGAGATTCTGAATCAGGAGTGTAAATGCTTTGCAGTGTAACAGAAATTTGAGAAACAGTAAGGAAATACAGATTAATCACTCAGGACTCCATTAGCACATTACAAACAAATTACCATTACACAATATGTTCTGGGTCATTTATTTAGGGTCTAATACCTGCTAGATCAGAAGACTGAAAGAGAAAATTCATCTCAAAAGTATAAGAAGGCCTTATGTTCACTGAACTGGTCAAAGAAAAATCAGATACATGCAGACACAATAGACTGGACCTCTCTGTGTCATAGTACAAGATCCCTCATAGTGCAATTCTTGAAGCAGATTTTCATATAGATTCATTTAATCATTAATTTATTTGGTGAGCAAATATCGAGTACTCACCATGATGATTCAATGCAACAATAGTGGAATTTGCATGGTGGCCCTCCCAATCAATAATGATTACGCTGCCAGGTTAGTGCCAAGATTAAAAAACTACAGACCCTTTTAGACTATCAGCTCAAAGCACCTACATCCCTGTCATATACTTGTCACACTTTATATGACTTGCTTTCTTAGATAAGAATATATAAGCCATATTCTGTGTTATCAAAAATTGACTAGAATAACCATATTATTAAAGAGAGGTATCTTACCCTTAGTGAATCATTCTGACTGTTCATTTTATATGCCCTTTAGGTATGTTCTTGACATTCTCTTGGTCCATACCAGTCAATAAGTGACTTTTGATTGTCAATATCTGACATCTACCATAATAATATCATAGAAGACAAAAGTGAGTTCTGTTTTTCAATGTGTGAATTCTGATTAGTGGATATATGTTACTTATATATTATACAATGAATTTCACTGTAAATATTTTATATAAATGGGATAGTAATTGTAGTTAAATATATCTTAATATATAGAAGTATTCACATTAGTTTATTTCTTATTTTAAAATATTTGTTGCTCTTACACTTTTATTTTTGCATTTTTACCTTTACTATCTATCATGAAACTACCTCAGGATAGTTTTCTGTTGACATAGTACTCATAAAGTCCATTAGAAAAACACCTTTCAGTTTTGTTTAGTTTTCCAACTTGGGATTAGCCCTGCAATTGAAAGACCCTATGAATATTCTACACACACACACAACACACACACACACACACACACACACACACACAGAGTTTGTTACACACATGATTTGATATCTAGGGCAATTCTACTTCATCTTCTAGATAAATTCTCTCCTGATGATCAAATTTCAGTTCCTAAACAAATCTCCTCATACACATAAAATATATTTAATGAGTGGATATAGTATATCTGAGTATATGTGAAAGTTTGGACATAGCAAAACTGTTTATGGGCATCAGAACAATCTTTAGATGTTTGTTCTGTGATTTCACCAAATGAGTCCTGGTCATTGAATTCAAGTCATCTGACTTCATAGCAGCCAATTTTACTAGCTCCCCACTTTTTTTTACATAGTTTATTATCACTTCTTCATTGGGTCAAACACCAGTTTTCTTCATCCTTTTGAGTTCCCCCTTGTGTTTTGATTCATGTTTCTGAAGAAAAGAAAGTTGCATAGCCACATTCAGTTTTGGCAAAATTTAGTATCCTGTCAGAGACAGAATAGACACAATTACATTTATGCAATATGGTATAACCAGAGCCCAGTTATCCTATTACAGCAAGCCCCGAATAACCTAATATGGCTGAAGTACAAATAAATGGTCTTAAATCCAATCTTATAAAGATGATAGAGGCCTTTAAAGTGGAAAATAATACATTTAAATAAATATAATAAATTAAAAACAGTGAAGAAAATGAATAAAACTGTTCAAGAATTGAAAAGAAAAAGAAAATACAAAGAAAATACATTCTGAGGGAATTCTGGAGGTAAAAAACATAGGTAAGAAAACAGGAACTATGGACACAAGTATCATCAACATAATATAAGCTATGGAAGACAGAATCATAGGAGATATGATTGAAGACATCAATATTCATTAAAATAAGGTAAATTTAAAAAGTTTCTGACATGAAATATCCAGGAAATTTAGGATGCTATGAAAAGAAACTTAAAGAATAATAGAAATAGAAGAAAGAAACAGAAGATTCTTGGCTCCAAGGTCCAGAAATTTTTTTCAACAAAATCATAGAAGAAAAAAATTCCAATCTAAAGAGAGTTGCCTATAAACATTACAAGGCACTTGAAGAACATCAATAGATTGACCCAGAAAAGAAAATTCTCCAGCCATATAATAACTAAAACATTAAATGTACAGGACAAAAATGAATATTAAGACTGCAAGGGAAAAATGCTTGAATTACCCTAGATGCCTAGAACAAATGAAACTCAAGACGGATGATCAAAATGTGAATGCAGATCGCTCCTGAGAGACACAGCCAGAATACAGCAAATACAGAGGCGTATGCCAGCAGGAAACCACTGAACTGAGACCAGGACCCCCGTTGAAGGAATCAGAGAAAGAACTGGAAGAGCTTGAAGGAGCTCGAGACCCCATATGTACAGCAATGCCAACCAAACAGAGCTTCCAGGGACTAAGCCATTACCCAAAGACTATACATGGACTGACCCTGGACTCTGACCTCATAGGTAGCAATGAATATCCTAGTAAGAGCACCAGTGGAAGGGGAAGCCCTGGGTCCTGCTAAGACTGAACCCCCAGTGAACTAGACTGTTGGGGAGAGGGCAGCAAAGGGGGGAGGGTTGGGAGGAACACCCATAAGGAAGGGGAGGGGGAGGGGATGTTTCTAATAGAAGAGAAGGTGGGAAATAGCCTTGAACACATTTGCAAATGAGACAACTTCTTGAACAGAACATCAACATCTTAGGCACTAAGATCAACAACTGAGAAATGGGTCTTCATGAAACTGACAAGCTTCTATAAGGCTAAAGACACCATCAATAGGACAAAACTACAGCCTACACAATGGGAAAAGATCTTCACTAACCCTACATTTGCAGAGGGCTGATATACAAAATATATAATCAAGAAATTAAACACCAAGGAACTAACAAAATAACCCAATTAAAATTGGGGTACAGAGCTAAAGAGAATTCTTAACAGAGCAATCTTGACCGGCTTAAAATGTACAATGTTGTTCGTCATCAGGGAATACAAATCCAATGACTCTGAACTTTCATTTTACACGTGTCAGAGTAGCTACGATTAAAACTGTAGACTACAGCTCATTCTGGTGAGTAGGTGGACTCACCAGAGTCCACACTCTCTGGTGAGTAGAGGGAACACTCATCAATTGATGGTGGGAGTGCAAACTTGCACAATCACTTTGGAAATTCGTTTGTCTATTTCTCAGAAAATTAGAAATAGTTCTACCTCGGGCTGGGATTTAGCTCAGTGGTAGAGCGCTTACCTAGGAAGCCAAGGCCCTGGGTTGGTCCCCAGCTCAAAAAAAGAACCAAAAAAAAAAAAAAAAAAAGAAATAGTTCTACCTCAATACTGAGCTATACCACTCCTGGGCATATACCCAAAAGGTGCTTCCACACCACAGGATATTGGCTCAACTATGTTTGTATCAGCTTCATTTGTAATAGACAAAATGCAAACAACCCAGATGTTCCTCAACTGAACAATAGATAAAGAAAATGTGGTACATCTACAGAATGTGATATTATTCAGCTATTAAAATGAAGACATCATGACACTTGCAGGTAAAGAGATGTAGCTGGAAAATAGCATGTTGAGTGAGGTAATCAAGACACACAGAGACACACATGGTGTGTTCTCACTTCCAAGTAGATACTAGCCATAAAGTACAGGATAACCATGCTATAAGCCACAGACCCAAAGAAGCTAAACAATGCAAGACCAGGGGAGGATGACTGAATCTCACTGAGAAGAGGAAATAGATTAGATATTGGGGGAGTGATGGAGGGAGGAGATTGAGTGGGCAAGTTTTAATGATGAGGAGGAATGAGACGGGCAGGAATGGAGGAAGTAAGAATGGAGAGGGATCTGAAATCAGAGGTGTGAACATCTCTGGGATTAGCTAGAAACCTAGAACAAGGGAAATTCTTAGGAATCTATAAGGTGACCTTAGCTAAGACATAGCAACAGGTGCTATGGAAACTGACATGGCTATCTTCTATAACTAGGAAGGCTTTCAATAAAGGAATGGGGTCACCAAACCACTCATAGAACCTTCGACCCAAAGTTTTTCTTGACTACAAGTTATGCAGGAATAAAATGGAGCAGAAATTGAGGGAATGGCCAACCAAAGACTGGCCCAAATTTAGACTGGTCTTGCAGGAGAGAGCCAATTTCTGATACTATTAATGAAATTCTGCTATACTTGCAGACAGGAGCCTAGCATAACTGTCATCAGAGAGACTTCACCAAGCAACAGATGCAAACAGATTCAGAAACCCACAGCCAAATGTTGGCAGAGCTTGGGGAATCTTGTGGAAAAGGGAAATGAAGGGTTGAAGAAGCCACAGGGGTCAAGAACACCACAAGAAAACCTACGAAATCCATTAACTTCAGCTCATAGGGCCTGCCAGATACTGAATAACCAACCAAAAAGCATGCATGGGACAGACCTCCCACACATTTATAACAGATGTGCAGCTTGGTCTTCATTTGGGACCCCTAACAACTGGAGCAGAGGCTGTCTCTGACTCTGCTTCCTTTGTATCCCTAACTGTGCCATTGTTTAGCCTTAACAGATGTGCCTTGACCTACTGCAACTTGATACGCCAAGTAGGGCCACGATCCTTGTGAGGCCTCCTTTGCTCTGAGGAGAAATGGAGGAGGAAAATGGGCAGAGGTAAAGGGGGAGGAAGAAGACTGGAAGAGAAGAAAAAACTGCTATGGATGTAAAGTAAATGAATTAATGAAAAATATTAAGTCTCAATATCAATGCTGATGAAGCAGTTATTTATACAATGGAATACTCTTTAGCATAGAAAATTTTTCATATGATACTAGAATAGATAAAATTAAGCTAATGCTTTGAATTTAGGACTGCTATTTTTGCAGAAGCTGTGAGTAAAATCCAAAAGGGATCAGAGTAATATCTCGTTTTCTGTCAGTACTGCAGCTACTGGATATATTCATATGACCGTTTTCAGAATATTCAAACATAATACATTTAGAGTTTTATGTGCTTCATACATGAATAAAAATTAGAGATCATAAACCAAAAAGAGAAAAGCAGTTAGGTTGAAATTATAGCTCATTGTTCTGGCAGTAAATTTTGCTGACTTTGCTTTGGGCTGTGGATGTGGAAATTTGTTCCTGCCTCTTTATAACACATCATGAAGCACAAAGGCTTTATTCTTTCAAAGGTATCTGCACAAGCATCCCTAACTGTTCTACTCCCTCCCCTTTGTCATCTGCAAAAGTAAAGCGGCATTTAAATCGTGGTGTCAGACACAGTGCTGGCAAGGTGTTAGACATAAAGCTGGAGAGGTCAACATAGCACGATGTCAGACATAGCCAGGGTGGTCAGCATATTGTGCGAGGTCAACATAAGAAGATGTCAGACACAATGAGGAGTATCAGTATGACTACATCTTAAGCTGAAATTTATTGTTTTTAACTCATCGATGTGTTCAAACACCCATCAGAAGCCACTTAAGGAACAAAAAGTTTCAGTTCCTTACAGTTCCAGGAGGAGACAGTTCATTCCGGTAGTGATAGTGTGGTGTCCCCAGAGTAAGCAGCGGTCATATTGCGTGATAGTTATGAAGGAAAGAAATGAATATGGGTACTCCGTGTTTTCCTTTTTATTCAGCCTGAGAACCAAGGCCATGGTACAGTGAGGTCTCCATTCTGAATGGGTCTTTTTCACACTAGTAAACACTACAGGAAACTTTGCTCAGTCATGCACAGGCATGAGGCCATGGAGAGTCCCCCAACTCATTCAGATACCTGGTAGAGTGAATTTTGAGCTTTATCCTAACTGATTCTGAAGACAAGAAATGTTCTCAAATGCAAACAAAAGAGCGCCTTTTTTGTAAGCAGTGTGCTAAACCAAATTCCAGAGAAAGTCGTCAATATGACAATAATGCTGGGGAGAAAAAAGTGCAGGAAGATTGTGCCCGAGTTTTGAAGACTATCCACACATATTGATAAAAGAAGTTGTGCAAAACTTGAAGATTGCTCTTTTAATGTAAAAGTTCCGGAAATTTTTGTTGATTTAAATAGAAAAAGGTGAATAATTTGGCAACAAAAGTTATATTTCAAAAAACAACCAACATGGTTATATACTTATTTAAACACTTAGAGAAAACTGAAGTATAAATTGCAGGGTTAAAGTAGAATCAAATTTCAAAGAAAGTTCTATATTCTATTCTTAGTCTCAGTTTATTGATGTTGAACTTCAGTAAGGTCTGGTGGTTTTTGTAAAAGACCATGTGTCATCCAGTCTTCTGGGGTTTGTCTGAGAACAGGACAGGGAAGCAGCAGCAGCCTGAGGAGAGAGGAATAGGCCAACCATTGCCAGGGGATGCTGGTCGGCCTGCTGGTGAGTGGGGAAACAGCAGCTCTATCCATGGACCTTGCAGGTGCTGACATCCACCTCTGTCTGCAGGCCTCCTCCACCGCCATCCAGTGCAGCCCGCCCAATGCCTTCATTGCCTTTATTTTGTAACTACAGATCTGCTTCTCCAAAGTCACCTCTAGAAACAAAACTATTCTGCAGTCACAATTGTCACAGATTTCTGTCTCATGTCTCTCCAATTCAAAGGTTCTCCGGCTGACTCCAGATTAAAGTTATTTATGGTACAGAAGTGCTTTTAAGTTTATCAGTCTTTCCTTTCCTCTAATTTGCACCTGTGGCTTGTTATGGTTTAAATGTCTCTATTCTGTATTTCAATTCTGTCTTTCTGTTTACCAGTCCCATATCCACTCTGGAGTACTTTACCAATACTCTTTTCACTGGTTTTCCAGCCCGCCCTTCTGTCCCTCTATTGTAACATTCTTCCATACTTCTGAGATTGTTACAATACTACACAGATGGGTTAGGCACTGTGACACCTTCATTTTAAGTAAATCACCGTGACTACATGAGCAAATGCCTTTGCTTTCTCCTCTGGGCTTTTAGATGGAAATAAACATATTTGATAGTTGCTTAGCCAACTTCCCTGGCTGCTTAGCTCTGTTACGTCTCTTAGGCTAGGCTAGGTTAGCAACAACTTGAGTCTTCCATGTTTACCATGAAACTTCAGCTTCATACTGTTACTGGTGTCTTAAAAGTTCTTCTATATCTAATAATTCCTCCTGGACAAACCGTGACATACAGAAACCTCGGTTTATATATGAAAACTTTATTGAAACTCTTTCAAACCATTTTGCTTATTCTATTAAATTTATATTAAAAAGTATTTTCATACCCATGTGATAGTATTCTTGAACATTAGCACCGAGTAGGTGCTCAAGGAACTCTCATAAAACAAAATTATTGAACTTAAATTATGAGATGGTGTTTAATAGGTTGGAGAGATGTTAAAGCTGAGAATGATAATATCCTGAACCGATGGCAGGCCACAAGGCTGTGTCCACTTTCTACTGAAAATATAGGAAAACACTAGATTCACATTCGTCATTCCCTTCAGTCGACTGTGATCATACTCTCTGTAAAATAAAACTGCACTTTGGCTTCTCTCTCTTCTAACTACACTTACTGAAGTTCTTGTCAGAGACTAGCTTTCCGCAGTAGGTAAGGAATGAAAAAGGAGTTGAGTTTATTTGTCAAAACAATTCTCATGTGAAATGCATTGTACACATAGATACGAGTTCGCTTATAATGTAGGAAAAAATAAGCATCTACCCAATAAAATATAAATACAGTGACGACTGTAGCTACTGAACAATATTTCCCCAGTGCTGTGGACAGCATGTAGTGGCACAATTATAATGGATGAGATCAGAAGCCTCTCAGGTACCTTAGGAACAGTCACATGGTTATATAGTAAGAAAGATAAGGCTGGGTTACTGGATCTTTTAAAGGAAATTTTTGTCATGTTTAAAGACTGGCATGTTTCTCTTCAGCATGTTGCAAGCACAGTGTAAAATTACAGTATGACAGTTGCCACTCTCTCACATAGACACAGCGATTACCATCTGTCATGTGACTGCTCTGAGGCTAATGAGAATGCCTTAGATGTGTGGGTTGGAAAGAAATAACTGTGTTCCAAGGAAAATAAACTTAAATACTACAAATGCAGTGGGAATATCGATAAATATTTCTGGAGGCTCTTAAGGAATTTTGGAAGAAAATGACCATTGAGTCACAATTGCTGATTCTCTTTCTCCTAACTCTGACAATTTAAAAATATCATACCAGTAGACCCTGCGTTTGAATGTCTACCTGTATTTCCTGGAGGGCATCTGTAGAGATCTGCCTTCAGAGAGGTCACCAGGAGTTCAGTGCAAATTGGGTCAGTGGCCTCAGTTTCCTTCAGGACCCTTATAGCACAGGGGTGTGGATTTTAGAACAGCAACTGTGTGAAACTTAAAATTCTCCCAATGTGTTGAAACCCAACACTGATGGTCTGCTGTCATGTTCAGCAGGAGTGTGACCTCTTTCTCTCAGTCATTAAACCTGTATTTCTGCTCAACAAACACAATAGCTATGGGAGCAGCCATTGCCTTTCAGGGCTGGTCAGGCACTATAAGAAGCTGAGGTAAAGGGAGAACAGAGTCTTAACTGTGAAGTTGTGCCTCCTGTCAGCCCTTTTAATGTACTCTTAACATCCATTCTTTTTAATAATCTTTTGTCCAATAGATATAAATAAAGCATAAATATATGTCTGACTGCAATGAATTTGTTTCCTAACAGGTGAAGGAAACCTTGCCAAGATTCTGCAGGGATCTGGTCAATGCAGATAATGTGCTGCATTAGATCACAGGCTGGCAGTTCACTGTTCTATGAATAGATATAGATTTAGCATTTATGGGAGGCTGTGAAGTGGATGAAGCAAGGAGTAGCAGCCGGCTCTTCCTGGACTTGATTTTCCTTAGCTTTCTCACACGGCATCAGTTATTCTTCTGTTAGAACTACAAGATATGTGCTCAGACATCAGAATCTTTATGGCTTTCCTCAAAAATGGATGTTTGTCTAGACACTGTTAATCCTATAGTTGAATAACCCATGGAAACTATCAAGAATTCTATTTTCATCCTGCATATTTGTTGAAAACATATTGCTGTTGAGATTTGTAGCCTGGTAGTTATGTGATAACTCTCATTTTACTTAATTTTCAAAAAGTTTTAACCTCAACAATTTGTAGCATTACAGGACCCATGATCACCAAGTTTTTTTTGATTCTGAGATATTATGAAAAATAATAACAAACCAACATTTTGATAATAATAGTATTTTGCTAGCTTGAGCTGGTTGTATAAGACACTCAGAGCTGTTTAACATTACTTTACAGTTTATACTATTTGATTTTAATCAAGCATCTTCATTGATCATTTTTAATATAAATTTTATATTAATATATAATTACATCACTTTCTCTCTTCATTTTCTTATCTTTAAACTGTCCAGGTCTGCTCCCTTTCTCTCAAACTCATGATGTTTTTAATTTCTTATTATTGTTACACATACATGCACCCAGATATACACATATATACATACAAATATACATACATGATGTGTCCTTTTTTGTAGATTGCATGTACATAACTACATAAAAGTAGTGAGTACTTTTTATTATATAACAAATAGGATGCTCATCTCTGGGATAAGATAAGACAAATCATTTCTTAGCAGTCATTAACTGTCTGCAGTTTTTATCTCTGAGTACGATCTAGGAAAAATTTTCCCCTTCCATATTAACATGTCTATCGGTATGGTCTAGGAGACACAATGTCATGGGAAACTTCCTAGTTCTTTTGCTCTTACACACTTTCCTCTCCTTTTTGTAGAATATTCTGTGGGCATTGGGTACAGGAGTTGTGTTGTAAATAATTTTGTTGCAAACATTACCATAAAACAAACTGGGGGTTGGGAATTTAGCTCAGTGGTAGAGCGCTTGCCTAGCAAGCTCAAGGCCCTGGGTTCGGTCCTCAGCTCCAAGAAAAAAAAAAACTGGGTCAGTTCTAATGAAAACAGGAATATTTTGGATTCTAGTTCAAAGTTTCAAATGTTTGTGTAGTACTAGCTTTCTTGCTGTTCAAGGTTTGAGGTATATAGAACATAATATGGACAAAATAGATGGCTGCTACTCATGCCTTTTGAGTTTCTTCCTTCCTATAAAGCCAGCAAAATCCCTCCATGGGGACTCTGTCCTGATGACTTCAATCTTAATCTCTCTCCCCAAGGCCCTCCTCTAAACCATGTAGTTACATCCCCTCTGCTTTCCTACTCTCTGACAATAAGATTAAATCATGATGTATAAACCTTGGAGCACATGTTCAAAATCTATTCAACCAGTAGTACCAAGCTTTTAAATTTATTATTTATAAAGTTTCATTTGTATCTTTGTGTCGGAAATCTGTATCTGATTACAATATTCTGCATCCTAACCAATGAATAGTTTTGTTTTCTCTGACCCAAAGCCTGAATATTGGTTTTACAGTTGTCTCTGGGGAGTTTCTCAGTAACTAGTCAAAATACAACCCCATGAAATTAGCTACGGCTTCCTTCGTCCTGTTCTTTTCTCTTCTGTACTGTTCTTTATCTTTTTCATTGCTGTCTCTGATTACTAAATCACAAAGCCTTCCTGATCCCTAGCAGTTTTCACAACACTGTTTAACGGAGAAGCCACTGCCTGAGAGCTGGGCTGTACATTCTACTGTAGTTAATACAAGAGATGTGCTTGAGAGATCCAAAGAGTCATGAGAAGGAGTTCTCTTCTCCTAAGTACAGATTCCCACTGTATTGCCTTCAACTTTAGTTTGCCCATAACAGGGAATTCTCTAAATTCATATATTTGGGACTAAAGCAAGCTGTGGGTGGATAATTCAGGTACATTTAAGATTGCTTGCTATTGTGCAAGTCCATTGTCTTATCTCAGGTACTACTGGCATGTCCACTACTGGTCAGAATTTGGCAGATCTTGTGAAGCTGACCCTAATTCACATTTGCTCACAATGACTTTCTACTGTCTTAGGGCTTCCTTGTTGACTGTTCAGCAGACCGTAAGAGACTGACTTGGCATTTAGGAAAGGATAGCCAAGAAACATAGAGGAGAGCACAGAGGAATCAGCAACTGCATGCTGTCTGGAGAATTGTTTTCCTCATTTCAATCTTTGTAGTGAAGATGTAGGACCTAAAAGGTTCAGTCGTCAGTATTGCTCAATACCAGCTCTGTGAAACACATTATTTCTTTAATTTCTCTTGCTTTACACATCTCTCGCATGATCCCCTAGATTTTCATGCTTATAAAACAGTTCTATGCTAGGCTCAGCTCTCTGAAGATTTTAGATTAAGACATGGCCAACCCAGACAGTACTCAGGAACATACAGAATCATTCATGGTCAAGAAAATTTTGACCGAATGAAACATTCTTTGTCCTCATAGATTTATGGGGCTGAAGATTAGGGAAGCGATAGATATAAACTGGTCTTTTTCCTTCTCAGTCCATATTGGTTTTCTAGAATTTCATGTTCTATGGTACATAGAAATTCATGAAGATAGAAAGAACAACACATATGGGTTTACAAAGAGTCTCCTTTCCTCTTTTATAAAATAACAGGATTGTATTTAATAAAAGCCCTGCAATAAACACTACTGTACATAAGTCCTATAAGTTCTAATGGTAAACTATTGCTGAAATTAAATATATTTTCTAGATTTTAAAGATATGATCACTTTAAAATGGTTTTTGTTATTTCTAAGCAGATATATTATAGAAATTAATAAGTATAATATTGACTAAGATGTATTTGAAAATTTATGTTGGAAGAAAATTCATATTTTCTGTTCAACAGCTTTGGAATCTCATCTCTCATCCTCATTTACATAGGTTTTCAGTGAAAATAACATAGTAGATATTTACGTATTTGGTAAATACTTGCATGGTGTCTATTCTGCGATGTAAATGTGGTTCCTGAGGTCAGAAAGCTTATGATATAGAAGCTGGAGGTAGGAAAAAGAATATACAGAGAGAGGGACAGGATGATTTTAAAGGTGGCAGCACTGTGAAAAAATCCACATGCTTAGGCAGTAAGAGAGATGTCTTGAGAGGTGATCTGGTCACAGAGAAACTGGTTATGCCAAGACTGTCATAGTGGTTTCAAAGTCAAAAGCCAGACAAGTACAGTAAACTAAAATCAGTTGGAAAGGTCAGCTAACAAGGGTAGCGTGGCCTGAGGGCTGTGTCCCAGAGTTAGAGTGAACAATATGGAGGTTATCTCATAGCCACCTTGTCATGTTAGGTTATATACATAAACTGAGTCTATTTTCAAACACCATGGACCCAGCTGTGGTGCTGTGTGCTTGTGATCCTAGCTTCTTAAGATGCGAAAGCAGAAGAATTATGTGTTTGCCGTCAGCTGACACAACATAGGAAGATTCTGGAAAAATAAAATTATTAGGACAGGGTAGCTGTCATAGTGGTTAAAAGTGCTACTTGTGCAATGGCATAGATTCCAGCACACATGTGACAGGGCAGGAATGGACTTGGCCTAGTGAGGGTGAAAAACTGGGTCTCGAGATACACACACACACACACACACACACACACACACACAGAGAGAGAGAGAGAGAGAGAGAGAGAGAGAGAGAGAGATCTGATATCACATGTGTGCCTTCACACACATGTGCATACATATATCACATACATATAACTCACAAACACATAAAAATAATTTAGAAAACAATGGATAGCTATCATAAGTTCATTAGATTTAGAATAGTAAAACCCCTATGATAATAATCTTGTAAATGCTGGATGTAAACAAAAAACTTGAGATATCAGAATTCAAGAGATTAAACAGGAAACTGATAGGATTTATGTTTCGATCAAATGCTAATAGTGGCATTTCACTAACTCAAGTAACCATAGATATAATGTAGGGCCCACTACCCTCTCCCCTCTTCATAGTAAACTTCTTCTGTCATGGTAAAATCTATGTCAGACAGCACTGTCAAGTTTTCATGCTAAACAGCTATTGCAAAGTACAAAATCATAAATTCATTGTTCTTAACTCCCCAACATTTTGCTTTTATAATTTTTTCATTTCTAACATTAACATTCACTCTTCTTCCGTGTCACTACATGTTTATCATTATCTTAAGGTAAGCATGGGGACAAATTCTTATTGGAATCATTTGTTTCATGCATTATTTATTTTCATATCTAAAGGCTGTTTTCATTATATAGATCTCATAACGACTGACTTTTTGTTTGTGCATTTAAGTTTCTGCATCAGAGATTTCTCTTTTGCTTTCCTTTTGTCAGTTGAAAGACATCCAGTCTCTTCTTTCTGTTTCTGAGGTTACGTTGACTCTATTGTCATTCATATCCTTCCATGTATACTGAAAATGTGTTGTTTTTCTTTATCTGTTCTCAAGGTGATTGGTTGGGATGATATAAATTTGGGGGATGTATCTTGTCTTTGTTTCACTTAACTTCCTAAATACATTAAATATTTGTCTTTCACCCATTGCTTTAGCAAGTCTTTTCTTAGCCACGCATTTTGTACACTTTTTTTTTAAACCTTGGAGCTAGACATGCTGGAGTTCTATTATGTTACATTAGTTTTCTGGTGTTAAGTTGTCTGTTTATTCAAGTTGAACAGTTTCTATGCTTATATCTTCAAGTTACTGATATTCTTTATTCCCATATTTTTTTTCCTATTGAGCATTCTGTCAGTGACTACTGTAATTTTTAAATTCTAGGAGGTGTAGATTTCTTTATATTAATATTTTCTATTTGTTTATGGTTTGGGGGCTTTATTATGGTATAAGTTACTGTTCTACTGCTGTGAAAACCACTATGACAAAGGCAAGTTTTTAAAAGAATAATTTATGTGGAGGTTGTTTACAGTGTCAGAGGATGAGTTCATGATCATCGTGATGGGAGGTGTGGAGACAGGCATGGTACCGTGGCTGTAGCTGAGACCTTATATCTGCTACACGGTATCTGTTGGCATGGGATTTTGAAATCTCAAAGTCCACCCTAGTCACACATCTCTAACAACAATTTACTAACCCACCTTTCCCAAACACTTATTAACTGGGACCAAACATTTAAATGTATGAGACTATAGTGACCATTCTCAGTCAAGCCATTTTCAAACATGAGACATAGGGGTCGTTCTCATTCAAAACATGACATGACGGTGTGCTATTATTTACTGAAGCAATTTTAAGATAGCTGTTTTAAAGACTTTGCAAATAAGCCCAGCCTATTCATTGACTTGGCATTTTCATTGGTTGATTACCTCACTTAGGTTGTGATTTCCATAATTTTCGGTATCATCAGTGATTTCCCATTGCATTCTTGACAACTGTAGAACCATGTACACCATGCAGATGCCATCTATCATGTTAAATTTCAGGAAATCACCCTATTGATGTGGAACACGATGATGCACATGGAAGTCATTTTTGACACTATCCTCATAACTCTATTTCACTTTATTGGTAGTGGAAGAAATGAAAAATTTGATGCCACAACATGTCTGATAATAAAAATGCAAAGGAGTTTATTTTAATTTTCCTATGGTGGCTACAGTCTGTCGTGCCAAGAAGGCTCTGGTGGTAGGAGCTTCAGGAAGCCAGTTACATCATCTTCTGAATGAGAAGGCAGAGATGGGGGAGTGTGTCTACCCAGATTTCACTGTTTTTATGCAGACTATGACCCAGCCATGAAATGCTGCCACTCTCAGTTAGGATTTTTCTTGCCTCAATTAATTTAGTTGAGATAATTCCTTAAATCATACACAGAAGTCTGTTTTCCCAGTGACTAGACGTTGGCAAATTGACAATCAAATTGACCAATACTGTTTCCATGATGAAAAAAATAGGTCCTCGTCCTTCTACATATAGCATCATTTAGATGAAAATTCTTCCCTTATGACAGCCATCCTTTGACTATAAGAAGGGGTCTCTAAAGATAGAATGGAGAATCTCAGCTTCAACGATCAAAGAACATAGCTATTCACTTGAACTGAATCACTCAGTCTTTTAACCAACCACTAAATACTGCATCACTTATAAGAAGTGTGTGTGTGTGTGTGTGTGTGTGTGTGTGTGTGTGTGTGTGTGTGTGTAAGTCAGTTTATACAGGAGTCCCTGTTACCTGAATCTAGAGGTAAGCTAATTAAAAAATATCTACATACATAAAGATCTTAGAAAACAGTGGTGGTGTACAAGTGTAATTGTAGTTTCATAGCATACCTCATATGAACGATTTCTCAAACAGTAAATGAGCTCAAAGAAATTGTTTGAGTTTTTGTTCTACTAATATTTTATTTATTGCTTGTTTGGATTTCAGCGTTCCTTCTCACAGTCTGTATCAACTTAGACATACATTCCCTCTGCCCTCTACAACCTAACTTTTAATGTAGTTGTTTAAGGCTAATTTCTTTCCCTGGCTTGTAACCTTGACAATCTGTACCTTACCTCCCTGTATAAGTATGACTCTTGTGCAGATGGGAACTGAGACGTGTTTGTTGCATTTGTCAAATGTAAACAGTATACAGAATTATACAATTGTGAGAGGAAGTGAGGTTACCAAAGATCAATGTATTCTTCTTTAAAGTTGAGTTGAATGGGAAAACATAATAGAGAATTTAAAAAAATATTTTAACAGACTAGTTAAGATTTTATAAAAACATAAGCCTTCAGAGTAAGTTTTAGGTAGAGAAAAAAGTACCATAGATATTTAAAGTGGGAGAGAATTGTATGGTTTCTTTATATTCAGATATAAAACTGGTAAAGTCAATTGGAGTTGAATTGAAAGAGTATCTCAAGTACAAAACTAAAATGTTTTGCATTGCCTTCAAGAACTATAAACAAATATTGAAAAGGAGTAATAGTTATACGAAAGTTTTCTTAATAGAATGAGTTATCTAAGACTCATCCCTCTTTTGGTATATTAATATAAGGGCCTCTACAAATTTCCTTGTGAATGGGTGCTTCTATATGTTGTTTCTAAAAGGTGCTTTGTTTGTGGAAAGTTCCTTGACCCAGACATTTTTTCTGATAATATAATATTGCTGGTATATATGAACGGTGATAGAAATTAACCATATTCTCTGACTGATATTTGTGTAAGAATAAACAGTCTCTTCTGTAAGTCTCAACTCCTTTCTGAACCTAGTGATATTCTATTTCTGTAGATAGCATAAAGTGGTAATACTCTCCTGGCCATTATGAGAAAAAACATGTTTGCTATAAAATACATGGGGCTCTGTATTGATTAAAGATATATTGCTAATGCATTGCTTTCAGACAACTAAAAAGAGCAATGATATTACAGTAAATATGAGTAGTGTGAATTTTCAAAATTGCTACTGTTTAATGATTGCATTTTGCAAAAAATCCAGGAACTGTTTAGAAAGTATGTCAAATGTGAACTCTTGCATAGTGTAGGTCTTATGGAGTTGAGTGATGTTAAACCATGCTCAGTGGTTGGTAGGCTAAGCAATGTAGTCTGGTTTCAAGCCCAAGAATACCTAGGCATAGTCCCAAGAGAAGTTTGTAATCAAATGCAGCTTGCAGAGAGAGTTTCAAATCGTACATGATTTTCATAATGAATGTTTTGGATTATCGCAGTATGTTTTCCTCTGCTCATTTTCATCTAGACGAAGGGGGGGTGTGGATTTTAAGAATCCATGCCTTATAATTTTTATTTCAGTTACTTAAGGTATCCAGAATTTTCTTGCCAGAAGGATCCATGTAAAAATTAGGATCCATCTTGAAATTCAACTAAAGACTGCATCCTTAAGTTGTTACAAAAAATTGAGAGCTGAACATATTGTAATCCTCAGGGCTGTCCCTAGACAGACAATATTGCAGAAGTTTTTGCCCATGTGTCTTTGTTTTGCAAATGAATATGCAACATTAAACTAGAGTAACAAAAATTAATCTTGGAATAAGAAAGTCTAACAAATGTTGAGTTAAAAAACAAGTTGGTTAACCTCAAAGAAAGAAAACAGAATAATCTACTGAATTGATTAATGCCTCCAGTAATATAGTGATTTTTTTTCCTGATGACCATTAAGGGAAAGGGGGAGCAGGAAACTGCACATAGAATTAAAGAATGTTTTAAAAGAATATCTAGGGTTGTTCCTTTAAATATCTTATATGAAGGTAAATCATTAGAACATTACTAAAGAGTGTATTCTTATAAAAAAGCACTGGCCATATAGTCTATCTCATTTCAAAATAATAGGCAGCAGAAAACTAAGATATACCAGTATAAAAATTATGATTCAAAACACATATGCTACTAAAATTGTTAGAATTTTAGTGTAAAATCTTGAAGAATTATTTGATAGGTCATGGAGCTTCCAAAGTGGAAATGCCTTTTGTAGAATATAGGTTAGGCTACGGAAAGGTTTGTTTATGTCTTTTTTTGAATCTGTTTTTTCCTAAGTTTTACTTCCAACATCTTTTAATCTTTTTTTCCTAACCATTTAAAGTATGCAATCATATTATCATTGAATAAAAAAAGGCAGGATATTGACTTTTGCCCATAGTTCAGACAATGAAGTGTGTGCTGGTGATCTAGTGAGACTTATTTAATTCTTTTGTTTTATAATCCATCCAATTTCACCAAATTATTTTATCATATCCAAGTTTGTTGCTTTTTATAAAATATTGCAAACTTGCTCAGTGAAATGTTTTCTCAGAGCTTGAAGGGGCTTAAGACTCCATATGAACAAAATGCCAACAACCAGAGCTTCCAGGACTAAGCCACTACCTAAAGACTATACATGGACTGACCCTGGACTCTGACCTCATAGGTAGCAATGAATATCCTAGTAAGAGCACCAGTGGAAGGGGAAGCCTTTGATCCTGCTAAGACTGAACCCCCAGTGAACGTGATTGTTGGGGGGAGTGGGGTAATGGGGGAGGATGGGGAGGGGAACACCCATATAGAAGGGGAGGGGGAGGGATTAGGGGGATGTTGGCCCAGAAACCGGGAAAGGGAATAACATTCGAAATGTAAATAAGAAATACTCAAGTTAATAAAGATAAAAAAAAAAAAAAAAGAAATGTTTTCTCAGTGTATTAAAATTTTAGGTAGTAAAAATTTGACTATTTTGCATTTCATCAATTTTGTTGACAATCTTGTAAGTAAATGCAAATTCAAAGTGAAAATTCATACATATCATAGGATTCTATTCTAAGCTATCCTCTAAAGTGCTGCATTTTGCTCTTTAATATGAAATGGCCTGTTAGTATTGACCCAGATGTGCTTGTTAATATTTTCACATGTGCTTATGACTCAGAGAGGACATCTAAGGAACAAAGTCACTTATTTTAGCCAATCCGTTGCATGTTAGTCTTTGTCATTAGATGATATACTCTAATGCTATTGCCTTTGTATAATTCAATGGCTTTTTTGGTAATTTCCATTATTACTTATATGCTGTGATGATTTTGTGTATATGAGAAGGATTTTAAAACTGGTTCACAGGGTTATCACAATGAAAAGGCCCTGTGCATGGCTTTATAAGTAAAGTCTTCCTAAATTTTAATTTATAGATATTTTATATATTTTACTAAAAGTTTTTATTCAAATGAATATTAAGTTGGGGAGTATTAATTTACTCCTAATTTAAAATTTATACTTCATCTTAAAATTATTTTAAAGTGATTATTTGACTACTTATATGAGAATCCTTAGTTATGTTGCTATTTTTATTTATTTGGTGAACATGTGGTAAATGACTTTTATGATGAAACGTTTGGATTCATCTACCTACAGGTCTTCAAACTACCTTCCTACCTGCCTCTCCATTATACAATCACCCATCTATGGTAGAATCTATGAATGCTAGCCACTAATCCATTCTGTAAAACATTCCTCTGCCATTAATAAGGAATTCACACTTTTAACTTTAATCTAAATTTCAACACAACATTTGGAGAAAAGTACAAATCTCATTTGGTCTGAAAATAAACATTCTATGAGCCAATTTTTTCTACTTTCTTTCTCTGGCAAACTATTTTGAGGCCAGACAACAGATTTCTCTTGAAGTTCCTTTTCATTTTAATATATCTGAATGCCAAGCTTAGTTTCCTGTAGAATGTACCTAGATAATTAGCCCAACCAATTTGTATAAACTAATAAAGACCCTGTTTCATTTTTCTGATCTTTCTTCAGAATCAAAATGACTTTTCTTCAAATAACATTTCCTATAGAGGCTGAGAGAGTTAGCTGGTGCCACAGAAAGAGTTCCTTGTTTCAACAAGAATTTGCAGCAAAATATCTATTATTATTATTATTGTTGTTGTTGTTAATTTTTCTTTTTCTGTTTGTACTCCAGGTTTTATTTCCATCATTGTCCACCCCCTGACTGTTCTACATCCCATACCTCCTACCCGTCCCCTTGTCATCATGAGGATGGCCCCACTTCACCCACCCTCCAGACTTCTAAACTCCCTGGGACCTCCAGTCTCTTGAGAGTTAGGTGCATCTTCTCTGACTGAACCCAGACCCAGCAGTCCTCTGCTGTTTATGTGTTGGGGCCTCCTATTAGCTGCTGTATGCTGCTGGTTCATGATCCAGTGTCTGAGAGATCTCAGGAGTCTAAGTAAACTGAGAATGCTTCTCCTCTTACCAAGTTGCCCTCCAACTCAGCTTCTTCCAGTTTTTCCCTTATTCAACCACAGGGGTCAGCAGCTTCTGTTCATTGGTTGGGTGCAGATATTTACATCTGACTCTTTCACCTTCTTGTTGGGTCTTTCGGAGGGCAGACATGACAGGTCCTTTTTGAGAGCACCCCATAGCCACAGTTTTGGTCAGGTATTGGGGCCTTCCCTTGAGCTGGATCCCACTTTAGGCCTGTCACTGGACTTCCTTTTCCTCAGGTTCTTCTCCATTTCCATCCCTGCAGTTCTTTCAAACAGGAACAATTATGGGTCAAAGTTTTGACTGTGGGATAGCAACCCCGTCTTATTTATTATTAATTATTAATCTGCAGCCTTTAAAATTCTCAAATATAAAATTTATTTATGATATATAAATATATTTTTCTTTCCATTTTTATATAAGAAATTTAAGTTGTTAAAAGCTTTACCCTTACCATTTAAAAATTCAGCTAGATGCTAAGAAACTGAAAGGATTTAAATATATAAGCAGTACTGCAGACAACATGAAAATATCAGGTTAGCCTCTGATATAGAACTCAAGAATATAATGCATAAGAATAAAACAAGTGAAATTAAAAAATAATTAAAACATACTTCTTAGAAAACAAGAACACTAATCTTAGTTGTATACATAATAAAAATCATTTAACATGAAAGAAAAATTAAGATAAATTGAAGATAAATTTGAATATACCACAGAATGTCAATAAAATTGAAAACTTAAAAAGAAGGTTCAGAAATTCTAAGTTTTATTCTAGTAGATCCAATATATACAAAGTAGTAATTCCACAAGTAATGTAAAAGAAGCTTGAGAAGATAAAATATAATTTTCTTTTTGAAAAGCACAATGAAACATTTTCCTTGTTGAAGTCAATTTTTGAGTCTATGCAGAGAGACAAAAAATAGATTTACACTAAATATATTTTTAATAAAAATTTACAACTACATGTTCAAAGGAGAATTTTGAGCACAATTGTCGGTAAAGTAGAAACTAAGAAAACAGACCTTCTCTGGATGAGCAGAAAAACTCTCAGAAACAACCCTGAGGTAGAAGTGGTAATGGAGGTGAGATTTGAGGACAAACAATTAATCATGGAAGATTAAGTAGCAAGGAATACCTAAGCTAAGTGCTGTGTACTATATGTTGAAAAAATAAGTTCAGAATGAAGGAGTTAGAGTGCCAGAAAATCGTCTGTAGGCAAATGAAATTGACTATTAACACATGGAAGCTCTAACCAGGTTTATTAACAGAGATGAGGAAGATGGAGCTGAGAGAGAACACCCCGTAAACACAGCCATGTAAATTAACAAAGAAAATTTGGGCAAAGCTGAGAAAGGCTACAGGAGATCAAAGGTGGTGATAATCCATTGCACAGCTCGATCTAGAATACAGTGTGGCATTTCCATCTCACATGCCGTAAATATTAAAATGCACAAGTTAAATGGATACTGCCTCCTTTACTTTGACATGGTGATAGGAGCCGGAAACTGGCTGATAACCTTTCACATACACAGAGAAATGGAAAGACAGCAAGAAATGGCTAGAGATTATAAAACCTCAAAACTTACCCCTAGTGACATGTCTCCTCCAGCCAGGCTGCATCTCTTACTAACCTGGGACCAGTTTTCAGTACTTGAACATCTGGGGATGAATTTGTCTTAAAACCATCACATTAGCAGCTTGACAGCACATCTAAGATCTCTAGAATATAAAGAAGCAAATAACCCAAGAGGAGTAGATGTCAGGAAATAATCAAACTCAGGGTTGAACTCAACCAAGTAAGAACTATGAACCAAGTAAGAACAAAAGAACTGTAAAAAAATTTAACAAAATCAGGAGCTGGTTATTTGAGAAAAATCAATAAGATACATAAACACTTAGCCAGACTAACCAGTGGTCACAGAAAGAATATCCAAATTAACAAAATCAGAAATGAAAACAGAGATATGACAACAGAATCTGAGGAAATTAAAAAAAAAATCATAAGATCCTACTACAAAACCTTATATTCAAGAAACTGGAAAATCTGAATGAAATGGACAATTTTCTAGACAGATACAAGGCATCAAAGTTAAATCATGATCAGATAAACCAACTAGACAGTCCGTTAACTTTTCAAGAAATAGAAGCAGCTATTAAAAGTCTCCAAAAAAAAAAAAAAAAAAAAAAAAAAGCCCAGGACCAGATGGGTTTAGTGGAGAATTCTATTAGACATTTATAGAGGACCTCATACCAATACTGTCTAAACCATTCCACAAGACAGAAGCAGAAAGTGGACTACCCATTTCCTTCTATGAAGCCACAATTATGCTTAGAACTAAACTACACAAAGACCCAACTAAAAAAGGGTACCTCAAATCAATTTCCTTTATGAATACGGACACAAAAATACTCAATAAAATTCTTGCAAACCAAATCTAAGTACACATCAAAATGATCATGTCTCATGATCAGGTAGTCTTCATACCAGGGATGCTGGGATGATTCAATATATTGAAATCCATCAACGTTATCCACTATATCAATAAACTCTAATACAAAACCACAGGATCATCTCATTACATGCTGAGAAAGCATTTGAAACAACTCAATAACCCTTCATGTTAAAAGTCTTGGAAAGATCATGAATTCAAGGCCCATACTTAAATATAGCAAAAGCAATATACACCAAACGAGTAGCTAACATCAAACTAAATGGTCAGAAACTTGAAGCAATCCCACTAAAATCAGGGAGTAGACAAAGATGCCAAGTCTCTCTCTACTTATTCAATATAATATACAAAGTCCTAGCCAGAGCAGTTAGATGAGAAGAAGGTCAAAGGGATACAAATTGGAAAGGAAGAACTCAAAATATCACAATTTGCAGATGATATGATAGTATATTGTTTTTAAGTGATGCTTAAAGTTCCACCAGAGAACTCCTAATCCTGATAACCAACTTCAGCAAAGTGGCTGGGTATAAAATTATTTCAAACAAATCAGTATCCTTTCTCTACTCAGATGACAAACAGGCTGAGGAAGAAATTAAGGAAACATCACCGTTCACAATAGTCACAAATAATGTAAAATACCAAGGTGTGTCTCTAACAATGCAAGTGAAAAATCTGTATGACAAGAACTTCAAGTCTCTAAAGAAAGAAACTGAAGAAGATCTGAGAAGATAGAAAGACCTCCCAATGCTCATGGGTTGGCAAGATTAATTTAATAAAAATGGCCATTTTGCCAAAAGTAAACTACAGGTTCTATGCAATCCCCATCAAAATCCCAACTCAATTCTTCATAGAGTTAGAAATAGCAATTTGTAAATTCATTTTGAATAACAAAAACCCAGGATAGCAAAAAATATTCTCAGCAATAAAAGAACTTCTTGGGGAATTACTACCCCTGACCTCAAGCTGAATTACAGAGCAATAGTTATAAAAACTGTATTGTATTGGTACAGAGACAAGCAGGTAAAGGAATGGAATAGACTGAAGACCCAGAAATGACACCACACACTTATGGTGACTCGATCTTTGACAAAAGCTAAAAAAATCCAGTGGGGGAAAAAGTGTTTCAACTGGAGATCAGTATGTATAAGAATTCAAATTGATCCATTCTTATTGTTGTGCACAAAGCTAACATCGAGTGGATCAAGGACCTCCACATAAAACCAGATACACTCAAACTAATAGAAGAAAAAGTGGGGAAGAGTCTTACACATGGGCACTGGGGAAAATTTCCCGAACAAAACACTAATGGCTTATGCTCTAAGATCAAGAATTGACAAATGAGACCTCATAAAACTGCAAAGCTTCTGTAAGGCAAAAGACACTGTCATTAGGACAAAATGGAAACCAACATATTGGGAAAAGATCTTTATCAATCCTACATCTGATAGAGGGATAATATCCAAAATATACAAAGAACTCAAGAAGTTAAACTCCAGAGAGCCAAATAACCCTATTAAAAATGGGGTACAGAGCTAAACAAAACATTCTCAGCTGACGAATATTGAATGACCAAAAAGCACCTAAAGAAATGTTCAACATCCTTAGTCATCAGGGAAATACAAATCAAAACAACCCTGAGAATCCACCTCACACAAGTCAGAATGGCTAAGATAAAAAACTCAGATGACAACAGATACTGGCAAGGATTTGGAGAAAGAGGAACACTCCTCCATTGTTGGTGGGATTGCAAACTGATACAACCACTCTGGAAATCAGTCTGGAGGTTCCTAAGAAAATTGGACATTGAACTACCTGAGGGCCCAGCTATACCTCTCCTGGGCATATACCCAAAAGATGCTCCAACATACAACAAAGACACATGCTCCACTATGTTCATAGCAGCCTTATTTATAATAGTCAGAAGCTAGAAAGAACCCAGATGCCCTTTGACAGAGAAATAGATACAAAAATGTGGTACATTTACACAGTGGATTATTTCTCGGCTATCAAAAACAATGACTTCTTCAAATTCATAGGCAGATGGATGGAACGAGAAAATATCCGGAGTGAGGGTAAGCCAATCACAGAAAAACACACATTAGTAGGCACTCACTGATAAGTGGATACTAGCCCAAAAGCTCGAATTACCCAAGATGCAATCCACAGACCACAGGAAACTCAAGAAGAAGGATGATCAAAATGCAGATGCTCCCACTCCTTCTCAAAAGGGGAAAAAATATCCATAGGAGGGGATATGAAAGCAAAGTTTAGAGCAGCGACTGAAGGAATGGCCATTCAGAGCCTGCCCTACATGTGATATTGATATATATATATCTCCCCACCAAAACTAGATAAGATTGATGAAGCTAAAAAAGTGCATGCTGAAAGGGACTGGATATAGATCTCTCCTGAGAGACATATCCAGAGCATGTCCAATACAGCGGTCAATGCTAGCAGCAAACCACTGAACTGAGAATAGGACCCCCTTTGGGGGGAATTAGAGGAAGGATTGAAAGAGTTGATGGAGCTTGCAACCCCATAAGAACAACAATGCCAATCAACCAGAGCTTCTAGGGACTAAACCACTACCGAAAGACTATACATGGACTGACACACGGCTCCAACTGCATATGTAGCAGAAGATAGCCTTGTTGGGGCACTAGTGGAAGGGGAAGCCCTTGGTTCTGCCAAGGTTGGACGCCCAGTGCAGGGAAATATGGGGAGAGCAGTAAGGGGGATGGATGGGGGAAATAACCATATGGGAGAGGGTGTTGGGTTGGGAGCTTATGGGCAGAAAACCGAGAAAAGGAAAACATTTGAAATATAAGTAAAGAAATATATCTAATAAAAATTTAAAAAATGAAAATAAAAAATGATCTCTAAAAAAGCAAATAAAGGGTATCAACTACAAGTATTTAGAAGATTAGAAAAATAATGAACACAATAAATGAAAACTAATCAAAATTATTTATTTAATGATTTGGATGATACAGAGGAATTTTATTATAGCAACATGGCTGCTCAGCCAAGGGATCACACCTAAAGACATTTTAGATCTGTGTGATCCCTTTGGCTAGAATACTGACATGTCATTATCATATGCCTTTAATTCCAAACAATGAAGATGAAGTTAGTTTGTAGAAGGAAGCAGTTATGTTTCAAAGTGATATCTAATTAAGGGGCAAACAAAGCGACAAATGAGAGAAATATTCGACAGGAGTCAGAGATAGGATATACCCAACTACATAAGAGAACATCCCAAGAAATAAAACAAACTTAACAGAGCAGCAGAGTGAGTCAGGACTACTTCTGTGAATATTGTTCAGTTGAGTTCAGGCAATGCAGTGGTGTTAAGTTCAGTTCAATGTAATTTGGCGCAGTTTAGTTGAGTTCCATTGGGTTCTGCTGAGTTCCATTCAGTTAGTACAGTCAGTATATAATCAGTGCAGTTCAGTACATTCTGAGGCAGTTAAAGTCAGAGAATAATAAGGAACCAAAATATTAGAACAAATTGCTAGAGTTAGTTTGAGGCCAAGCAGAACAGTCAGTGAGAAGCTGAGATTGGCCAGTTTGATTCAGTCAGCTTAGAGAGGAGCTTGGTCCAGAACAGCTGAGATAAACCAGCAAGCTAGAGTTCAGAGGAACTGAAAGGGGTGAGCTTATTACGTAGTAAGCCTCCAAGACAACAATTACATTTGTTGAGTAAAAGTTACTTTTCACAGGATGACAGTTATATCAGACACATGCTGCAATATGCTTGTCCTATGAAGTTATTTGACTTCCTGTAGGAGATCTTTATCCCACATTCAAATTGTACAATAACTTTGGAAATTAAAGTAAAAGAAAAAGTTAGTGCAGTCTATAAAGGAAATAAATGTTTGGGGAAGCGCTGTCTTTGAAATGGAACTGAAGGCAGTGGTTATCTGTCTGGCAAAGGAGCTGAGGAGCTCACATGATGAAAGGGGTCAATGGCTGGAGCTAATCTTACTGGAGTAGAAGACAGAATGACAAGCCTTTGTAAACTAAACGATCCAAGTGGGGACAAGACAGAGACATAGCAAACTGTTGAGGACTACATATTTTGCCATACTATATGCCCAAGTTTATTTCAGGCTCTGAAAAAAATAACTTGGCAAATATCTATAAGAAAACCTGGGGTAATCAGATCAAACAGGGGGTGATCCTATGAATACATTGATAAAGTCTTCATTAGAGTGGGGCTGACGAGATGGGTAGAAAAACATTGGACATTCTTTGTATTAGATTAGATTACGTTTACAAACTTTACTCAGAGTGAAGACTACATCTTAGCCAAATTGGGAAATTTAAGAGGCAAACTTTGGTGGAAGATTTTAAAAAGAAGACAGAATTCCTGTATACATAATATTTTGATAAATATGTCTCATCTATCCCTTGCAGTTTTAGACTAGAAAAGGTAGTGGTTAGGCCATCTTTCTTTTTACATTTTTTTTCCTTTTTAGTTTGTTTATTTATTTATATCCTAAATGCTGCCCCCCCCCCGGTCTCTTCATCACCAAGCTCCTCCCCTCATCCTGAGTCCCCTTCTCCTCTGAGAGGGTGGTATTTCTTCTACTACCTCTACCCCCCCCACCATCTTCCCTCCCTGGTACATCAAATATTTTACCAGAATAAGCACATCCTGTTCCACTGAGAACAGGCAAGGCAACCTTAAAGACTCACCTCCTTGTTTGCTACATATGTGCCAGGGGACCTCATTCCAGCCCATGTATGTTTTTGATTGGTGCCTCAGATTCTGAGAGCTCCCAGAAGTCCAGCTTTGTTGACTTTGTTAGTTTTCCTATAGGGTTCCTATCTATTTCTGGAACCTTAATCCTTCCCCAACATTTCCATAAGTGTTTCTGATTTCCATCTAATGCTTGGACGTGGGTGTTTGTTTCTGTTTCAGTCTACTACTGGGGTAGAGCCTCTCAGAGGACAGTTATGCTTGCCCATGGGATCAGGTTTGAGTTAGACCAGTTATTGACCAGCCTTTCCTTCCTTCCATCTCTGCTCCATCTCCCCATTTCTTTAAGACAGGACAAATTTTGTATCAAAGTTTCCTGGGTGGGTTAATGTCTCTATCCTTCCACTGGGAACCCTGTCTGGCTAAAGGAGGGGGCCTCTTCAGGTTCCCTGTCTCCACTGTTAAGATCACCTGCATTGACTCCTGTGAGTCTCCTGATCCCAAATCTGTAGGACTTTGTAGAGATTTTCTCTTTACCCACACCCCAGGCAGCTTCAGATTTTCGTTCATTCTCTTGGTCCTCTCGGCCTCTCTCCTGTCTTTCTTGTACCCAATCCCTTCCTTTCATTCCCCTTCTTCTTCTCTCTCCTATGCAGTTCCCTCTTTCCCTCTGTCTCCTATGACTATTTTGTTTTCCTAAGTGTGATTCAAGCCTCCTTTCATGGGCTCCTTAATGTTTAACTTCTTTGTGTCTTTGGGGTGTATCAGGGGTATTTTGTACTTTATGGCTAATATCCACTTATCAGTGAGTACATACTGTTTCTGTCATTCTGGTTCTGTGTCACCTCACTCAGGATCATATTTTCTAGTTCCATCCATTTGCTTGCAAAATTTATGATGTCCTTGTGTTTAATAGTTATATAGTATTTTATTGTATAAATGAGCCATATTTTCTGTATCCAATATTTGGTTCAGGGACATCTGGGTTAATTCCAGTTTCTGGCTATTACAAATAAAGCTGTTATGAACATACTAGAGTACATGTCCTTGTGGTATGGTGGAACATCTTTTGGGTATTTGTCCAGGAGTGATGTAGCTGGGTTTTGAGGAAGAACTATTCCTAATTATTTGAGACACTGCCCAATTAATTTTCAGAGTAGTTATAAATGTATGCACTCCCACCAGCAATGAATGAGTATTACTATTTCTCCATATCTTCTCTAGTATAGGCTGTCTCTTGAGTGTTTGAACTTAGATTTCTGATTGGTGTAAGGTCGAATTTCATCTTTCTTGACCATAGTTATTATTCACAATGTTATAAGAAAAAAATTGGAAAGTCCACATGGTTTTAATTATGAAGAACATTACAAAAATAATAAAATAAGGAAGATAGTACTCTCTCATCATGAAATGTCATAACTACTTCTAAAAATGGCGCTGAAATAGGCCAGTCCATGAAATACTTGTCTTATTGCACTTGTTCATGTGACTTTAATTTGTATGTTTGTTTTGACAGAGAACTCGGCAATTTTTCATTTGTTATGTAGTTCATTAAATTATATCTTTATTTTATGTTGGTTAATCTCCATGGACTTGTTACTTTAATGATACTTATATGAATAAATGTAATAAAGTACTCTATAATCGTTAGGTTCAATGAACTCATGTTTTTGTTGTTTAAAAATGTTAAAACACTTTTTTATGTGCTAGATCTAGTGGTTAATCAAGAAAACATTAATTGATCCTATTATGTATTGCAATTTCGATAGCGGCAGATATGAGAACAAAATTCTCCTTAAGGTTTGAAGTATTTCTATTATATCAATATGACTAAATGTGGCTTGTATCAAGATACTTGTCCGGGACAAAGGCAGCATGAAGGCAGAAAGTGCAAGAAGGAGAGATTACAGCGGGTGCCTTTCTACCCAACATCTGGATGCTTTTTGAACTCAAAGAAAAAAAGTGTTTTTTGAATATTTGACTTGGATGTATAACATTTTAACTTACAGCATTGTGTCTCCATTCACTGGGACAGTTTGTCTAAATTTAGTTTGTTCAGTAGAGCCCCAGACTAGTTCTCTTATTTTAACTAGATGAAATAATTACAGTTTCTTTTTTCCTGAACAATAACAAATCAAGGAGACTTGTGGTTTCCTATTTATTTCTTTTGTGTATTTCTGGAAAGTATGAAACCAACTGCTGCTTACTCCTGCAGTAGCAAATACTCATAATTTTATCCAAGAATTTGCTGATGTTTGACTAGCTTTTCCCTTTCACATTTTATTTTCACTAAGAAATATTCCAGATCATCACCATTAAATGGGGAAGATTGCTGGATGTAGTGATTGTAAAAATTTATACTATTAATTGGTTGTGGTCATGCCATATGGTGCATGCCTTGTTAAGAAATTACATCCCAGTTTAAAAGTTTCAGCAACTTTCCCTCTGACATGTCTCTTACTACCTAGCATGAGCAAAGGAGGGACCCATGATGCCAGCCACATTTGTAACAGAGGATGGCACTGTCCAGCATCAATAGAAGGAAAAACCCTTGGTCCTGTGAAGGCTCTTTTCCCCAATGTAGGGGATTGCCAGAGCATTGAGGTGGGAGTAGGTGGGTAGGAGTGGGAGCATCGTCATAGAAATAGGGGGAGGAATATCGGAAAAGGGGGAAAGGGGATAACATTTGAAGTGTAGATACATAAAATATCTAAGAAAAATAAAGTTAAAAAAGGAAAAAAGAATTAATGGATAATACCTATGAGCATACTTGAATAAATAGCAATTTTACAAAGTGACAAACAAAACTCTGATGATCCATAAAAGTGTAACTTAACTTATTGATCAGTTTTTAACTGAGAATGACCATGGCAATTATCTGCAGAACATAGCTGAGTCCTTTCTTTGAGTTGCCATAAATGAATATAACAAATGGCCCTGAGGGACTGTAATTTTGCAAGTATTATTTTACTCAATCGTTTCTGTCTCAATTATTTGCTAAGAAATTGTGATATCCCCAGTGATATATTATTCATATATATACCCATATATATGAATAGTACTATTAATTCTTCATATATATATATTTATACACATACATACATACATACAAACATATGAATGATATATGTTAGGGAATAACACAAGTGCCTTCTTCATGAAGAAGTGAATGCCCTGAGTCATGGGTATGTTTGCTCCAAGATACTGTCTATCACTTTGGTATAATGGCTTGATTTAAAAAAAAGGAACTGTTAGTTATATGCAAAGAAAGGAAAACACTTGGAATAAACACTCAAATATATTAATAAGTTTGTTTTGGAACAGTGGTATTATGGGTAACTCTATTTTCCTATTATTTTTTTTCTGAGTGGAGTAGGGAACATGGCCCTTGGACTACCATAATGTTAGGTGAAACTCATATTTATTTCTCAGAACTTGGAAGGGCGTGGACTGATGAATGATTTTAATGTAAGTCATGGATTAAGCTCAAGTTTCAAAGGGTAGTGGGAGTAGGTTAACAGTCAGAGATAGATTAGGTTCCAAGTTCATCCCTAACATTCTCAATTCTAAGGTTTTTGATTAACAAGTGAGAAATCCAACAGCTGGGTAAACATCCAGTGCTTTCTCTGAATATTTTAATAGCAAAATATGCTGTAAATCAAGTCACGAAGGCATAACTTGACCCTACCTAATGTAAAGCTCTATACAAGCTATAGTCACCTTACTTAGCACAACTATATTGTCTTTAACATTTAAGAAATGCCTCGGATATGCAAGGGATGTTAAAATATGCTTTATGCTATGCGTGACCTTTCTAAAACCCCAGGACATCTGATTTCCAAAACATACATGGCTCAGGCCTTGAAATAAGTATGTGTGCCTGCTTACTTGATATTTTCTTATTTATGTTTGAAAATAGCTTCCTACATAAGTTTCTTCAAACTGAACTCACCATGCCCTTCAAATCTGCTTTTGTTTCAGATGGTTTATGCTCCCTGATATCAAAACATAAGGCACAGCATCATAGTGAGATCCTCTACCCTTTATTTTTACTATATGTACTTTTACTATATGTACTATTGTTAATAGTGTAAGTGGAGATATTATACATAAACTGCCGTTACCCCAATCTTTCATGATGCATAGCTTGACAGAAAATTGGTGGCAAAACAGAGTCAAAAAATCTCTAGCAGCATCCAGCTCTCTATTTACCACAGTGCCTCACTGTTGAATTAAGAATTTTACTGTATGCCTCCAACCTTGGCTCTTTCATTGTTCCATATGGGGGAAGTTTCTCTTATTCTAGGAACCTTAGCTTATATTTCTTTTAAAACATATCTAGATGTGCCTATCTTAGTGATTACTTAAGATTTTCTAAGTGGAAGGCTCCTACATGAAGCCTCTTATAGCCAACTAGAAATTGTTTACACTCCTTTGAACTCATATCATGCTTAAGTTTTATAGTTTACATGACATGGTTATACACACTTATACTGTCTATGCTCGCACGTTGAACTGGTTTATCCAATAGTAAAGTGTACTATTAGCTTTCAAAACGGTGATTTCCCATTTTTCTTTTGTTTTATTTAGCATTCCATTTGTTTTCATCTCAAATTATATCCCAGTTCACGGGTACTCGTCCTCAAACCCCCTGCCCACATCTGCCCTCTCTCCTTCCTCTTTGCTTCTTCTATGAGGCCCACCCTGTTCCGCCCTACCGCTACAGCATCCCTCTACACTGGGGCATCCCACCTCCACAGGACCAAGGCCCTCCCCTTCCATTGATGTCAGATCCTCTGCTACATAAATATCTGGAACCACGGATCCCTCCCTGTACACTCCTTGGTTGGTGGTCCAGTACCTGGGTGCACTGGGTGATCCGGCTAGCTGACATTGTTCTTATGGGGTTACAATTCTCCTCTGTTCTTCCAGTTTTTCCGCTAGCTTTCCCGTCAGGGTTCCATAGCTCAGTCTGATGGTTGACTCCAGGCATCCACATATGCACTTGTCAGTTGCTGGCAGAACCTCCCAAGGAGCAGCCACATCAGGTTCCTGTCAATGAGAGCCTCTTGGCCACAGCTGCAGACAGGATGGATCCCCATGTTGGGTGGTTCCCGGATGGCCCTGCCTTCGGTCTGTTCCATTTTTCATCCCTGTCTTTCCTTTGAACATTTCTGGGCTAAAATCTTTGAGATAGGTGAGAGTTTTTTATTTCCCTTTAAACAAAGAGCTAATACTGCTAATATTTGATATCTGTATACTGTCTGCAGTGCTCAGGACAAGATTTCAGTAGCTACTTATTAAGACAGTTGTGTGAAATTACTATTTGGTATGAATTTATTCACTGAAAAATGTACTTTATCTCAAGAAGTTAAGTCCATCTATTTCTCTACACTATCATCATCCATATCTACAAGAAAAAAAAAAATGAAGAGAGAGCTTTGCTTGAACATTTATTTTGGTGAGGAAATCTGAAGATTTTTTTTTTGAATTTCAAGAATGCTCTCTAACGATATTTTGTGAAAGCAATGAAGTTATTCAAATGAAATTTTCCATACTAATTAATATGCAAAGATGGCTTATGTAGAGATTAACCTCTGAGTTTAAGTGTAAGTTGCTGCTTCTTTTATTTAAAATAGCTTACTCCCCATTGGATTCCAAAACTAAATAAGGTCAAAATTTCCAATTCACTGTGTGTGAAGAAATATATGGGACAGTAGTCGCTATTGTCTCAAGACTTAAATTTAATCCTGTGATGGATAGTCACCTAAACATTTGAATGGACTGCAGAAAGACGCATAAAGATCAGGAATAAACTTTTGGTCAAGGGACAAAAAAAATAAGAATCTCTTGCTGAGATGTATTCTTTTTAGTATTTACATTTCATTATTTACTGTATTAAATAGTTTTCATTCAGCAGAGTCAGTGCAGAGGGAAAGTGTTTTCTGATGTGTTGACTATCAGTAAGTTTAAAGTTTTTCAAAATGTCCTGTGGAACAGTTTGTCTAGGGAAACCTGCTTTGTACAATTCAGAGAAGTGAAGCCCTTTCAATTGCTGGATGAGCCCTTTTACTTATGCTTCTCTGCCCTTAGACTAAAGTATCTGTACTCAAGCAATATGCAGGATTCGTGAGAACCTGTGCCACTCAGTGTTGTTTCAGAAGCTCCAAGTAGACCATTCAAGGGTTTGGTAGTGTAGAAGCATTGAAGTTTAAAGTCTTTATTTCCAACTTATCTATTGATAATAATTTATTATAGTATTCTATATTATAGAATATAGTAGAACTTATCAATTTTGATATATTTTTGTACTCTTTATATTTTATCCTATCTTGGATTTTTTTATAATCCTTGTTGTATCCTACAGTACTAGAATATTCTACCTCCTCTGTGCTCCTTTTCTTTCTCATAGTCATAAGGCATATTTAATCCAATCCTCTCCTTTAAAAAGAAGCATCAACTCACAATTCTCAGATGTGTATCTTTGTCTTGGATCTATTTTTTCCCAAGAAGTCACAAGAAGTTATAAATGGAACATTGAAATTTTAATCCAGACCTATAAACACCAAATATCAGGTCCTTAAACATTTCTTTGGTCAAAATAAACATTGTAACTAAAGTATCATTTTTCCCTAAACTAAATTTATAATTTAAGTTTCATTATCATTATAATCATCATCATCATAATCATCACCATCATCCTCTTCTTTCTCCTCCTCTTCTTCCTTATTATGTCACATAAACCAATTGTAATATATTGGTCCTCCATACCAGGTGCTTGCTTTAGATCTTTCTTAGATGCTATGCTAATTTTCAAGTGTATCTTTCAATGCGAATTCACATATATATATCTGTGTGCTATAGAATAAGCCATTATAATCAAAAGACAGTGACACGTTAAGATAGACTGAGTTCTAGAGGATGTGCCATTGTTTTTGTTTCAAAAGATCTTTAAAGCAAACATCGAAATGTTCATATTATCAGAAGAGTTAAGATAATGAGTAAATCAGGATGTGCAGTATTTAGAAAGAGTGGTTATTATGAAGTTGAGGGGCTGTGCCTCCCATGAGGCTATTCATTTATAAGGACAGTGTGCAGGTAAGCACATGTGGATACTGATGGTGGGTGCGTGCAATGCGGTCATCCGCAGCCTCCGAAATTGCCCTGTCCCCTCTTAAGTGCAAGTTAAGATGTAGAATAAATGGATGTGAAGTAGTTGGATTGCTTGCATTCATATTTAGACCCATAAGGGTGGTTGCATTAGCGCATGACAATCACTTACACAGACTGTTCACTTCGGTTCAACTGTTTTTCTTGGCAGCCATAGTATCAATGAGCTGAGGCTTTCTCAAGGAAGAAAAGAAACCACACAATAAATCCCTGTATCATCAGACTACAATTGCAGAGACATTGTCTCTGTGTCATGACTGACCTGAGATTTAATTCTTAGGGTGCAGCATGATGTCTGCTACCATCAAATCGAAAGATTCCTTCCACTGTCTTCTTCCCAGTAGGAAACTACGGGCAACTCATTTGCTACTTGGCATTCCTTCTTGGCAGATGGGACCTTATTGTTTCAAAGTTTCCATGTGGAAAATTCCAACACTAAGGGTTAATCTACATTTTAAAGCAGGCATCTTTGAAGGAACTCATGCCATAAAAGAGAAACCTGTGTGGAGTTCTGGGTTCTCAGTGTTAGCTTTGGCAGGGCAGGAGCCTGTTTTGATGATAAAGCCAGTGTTGGAAACCTGTATTTTATATCACAGGAAAACTAAGCACATTTCGAATGCTCCACATTTGCCTTTTGACACTCCATAACCAGTAGATGAACTTTAATTTCTGGGCGGCCTCCCAGTGATGAATGCCTCTCCCTTTATGACGTGAGGAGAATGAGCCGTATGCTGCACTTGGTCTTCTGTCCATTTCTGAGGAAAGGCTGTGCCAGGATTATGATGTGTGCTCATTCTGACTTCACACTTCTCACCCAGAACAGAGCCAGCTCACAGATCCTGTTCTGCACAGCAACTCCAGACACACAGCTTGATTTGGAGGCGGCCTCCTAAAACGTGGCAGTCACTGTCTTCATTTTCTTGTGTGGAGCCTCTTTGAGGGGCTAGAAGTGGTCTCCGCTACCCACACAGCAGAATCTGCTTCACTACAATTCCCTGAAACAGTTTCTGCCAATGTGGGGCTTTGAGCTACAGGACTGGTTCTCAAATGATTTCAATATTTTCCACATACTGATAAAAGGAAATTATTTACTTTGTCTATGACAGTGGCAATTAGCAATCATACATTTTGTACTTGTGGAGGTGACAGTGTTATAGTAACACGTTTGGGGCCTTTTTCCTTTGGGTACTTCAATTTGAATGGAGAAAAGTGATATTCACTAAGCCCTGGATGGTAACTCTGAATCATGTCTACTAAATATTTGTGGCTATTTCCCTTTGTAAGGTACATTAGAGCACTATACTTCTTCCTTGTGTACCCAAATAAGTTGATTTAAATTGAGAAAAAGTGACATGAGTCACTCTAGACTGGGGCAGGTGTGACTGAACACTCTCCTCTTGTTGCTATAGTGATGAGAGCAGTACCAACTCTGATGTAGCCACTGAAGGACTCTGAAGACAGAGGAACATTTTACACTAGTGTTATAACTGAACTCTAGGCAAGAACTTCTTGTTTGTGTGTTGGCTACTAAGCTGAGAGTTGTTCAATATTGTATCAAAACTACAGGAATGCTATTGGGAGCAAGCAGAGCACAAAGAGATCCATGTCTTCTCTGTCTCACTTGTTCTTGTAGTCATCAGATAATTAAAGAAGATGCTGCCCCTCCTAGGGATCCAGCCCATAAACAGTCACCAAACCCAGACACTATTGAGGATGCCAAGAAGTGCTTGGTGACAGGAGCCTGATATAGTTATCTTCTGAAAGACTCTGCCAGAGTCTTACAAATAGAAAAGGAAATGCTCAAAGCCAATCATTGGCTCGAGAATGGGATCTTCAATGGAGGAGTTAGAGAAAAGACTGAAGCACCTCAAGGGGTTTGCAACCCATAGGAAGAACAAAAATATCAACCAACCAGTCTCGTCTGCCCTCTGCCCCTCAGAGTTCTCAGGGACTAAATCACTAACCAAAGAGTACACATGGAGCTACCAATGGCTCCAGGCACATCTATAGCAGAGGATGACCTTGTAAGGCATCAACTGGAGGTGAGGCCCATGGACCTGTGAAGGCTTGATGCCCCAGTATAGGGAAATGTAAGGACAGGGAGGTGGGAAGGAGTAGGTAGGTTGATGGGGGAGCAACCTAATTGAAATAGGGGAAGGGGGGGATGAAAGAGGGGCTTTCTGGAGAAGAAACCTGGAAAAGAGATAACATTTAAAATGTAAATAAAGAAAATACCCAATAAAAGCGAAGGAAAAAAGATATTCATAGTACAAGGAGGAAAAATCATATTTCAAATAAATTTAAAAATCATTCTGATTAAAAACAAAACAAACAGGGCAATAAGAATGGGTCAATTTGCATTCTTTTACATGCAAACCTCTAGTTGAACCAGCACCATTTGTCAAAGAACAAGTGACCCTAGGTGTGTGGGTTCATTTCTAGGGCTTCAATTCCATTCCATTGATCTACCTGCCTGTCTCTCTACCAATACCATACAAGTTTAATCACTATTGTTTTGTAAAACTGCTTGAGGTCAGTGATGGTGATTGTTGAGAATAGTCTTCCCTATCCTGAGGTTTTTGTTATTCCAAATGAATTTGCAAATTGCTCTTTCTAACTCTTTGAAGAATTGAGTTGGAATTTTGAAGGGGATTGTACTGAATCTGTAGATTGCTTTTGGCAAAGTGGCCTTTTCTACTATATTAATTCTACCAATCCATGAGCATGGGAGATCTTTACATCTTCTGAAATCTTCTTTGATTTCTTTCTTCAGAGACTTGAAGTTCTTCTCATACAGCTCTTTCACTTGCAAAGTCAGAGTTACAGGGAGGTATTTTACATTATTTGTAACTACTGTGAAAGGTGTCATTTCCCTAATTCCTTCATCAGCTTGTTTGTCCTTTGAGTAGAAGAAGGTTACTGATTTGTTTGAGTTAATTTTATACCCAGCCACTTTGCTCAAGTTGTTTATCAGGCTTAATAGTTCTCTGGTGAAACTTTTGGGGTCACTTAAGTATACTATCCTATCATATGCAAATAGTGATATTTTGACTTCTTCCTTTCCAATTTGTATCCCTTTGACCTCCTATTCTCATCTGACTACTCTGGTATTTTAGTATTATATTGAAAAAATAGGGAGAGACTGGGCAACTTTAGTCCCTGATTTTAGTGTGGTAGCTTTAAGTTTCTGTCCATTTGGTTTGACGTTGGCTACTTGTTTGCTCTAAGTCCAAGTGAATCAAGGACTTCCACGTAAAACCAGATACACTCAAACTAATAAAAAAAAAGTGGGGGAAGAGCCTCGAACATATGGGCCTGGGAAAAATGTCCTAAACAGAACACCAATGGCTTATCCTCTAATATCAAGAGTCCACAAATGAGACCTCATAAAATTGCAAAGCTTCTATAAGGCAAAGGACACTGTCACTAGGACAAAATGGTAACCTACAGATTGGGAAAACATCTTTATCAATCCTACATCTGATAGAGGGCTAATATCAAATATATAAGAGGAACTCAAGAAGTTAGACTCCACAGAGCCAAATAACTCTATTAAAATGAGGTACAGAGCTAAACAAAGAACTCTTAGCTGAGGAATATTGAATGGTTGAGAAGTACCTAAAGAAATGTTCAAAATTCTTAGTCATCAGGGAAATGCAAATCAAAACAACCCGGAGATTGCACATCACAGCAATCAGAATGGCTAAGATCAAAAGTTCAGGTGACAACAGATGCTGGCAAGTGTGTGGAGAAAGAGGAATATTTCTGCATTGTTGGTGGCATTGCAAGATGGTATAACCACTCTGGAAATCAGTCTGGAGGTTCCTCAGAAAATTGTATATTGTACTACCTGACGACTCAGCTATACCACTCCTGGACATATACCCAAATGATGCTCCAACAAACAACAAAGACACATGCTTCACCATATATAGTAGCCCAAAGCTGGAAAGAACTTCCATGCCCTTCAACAGAGGAATACAGAAAAGTTGGCACATCTACACAATGGAATATTCCTCAGCTATGAAAAACAAAGGCTACATATAATTCATAAACAAATGGATGGAACTAGAAAATATCTGAGTGGAGCAATCCAATCAAAAAAAAAAAAAAAACCCACATATGGTATGGACTTACTTACAAGTGGACAATAGCCTAAAAGCTCAAATTACCCAGGATACAATCCATAGACCAAGAAAAAGGACGACCAAAATGTGGATGCTTCAGTCCTTCTTAAAAGGGGGAATAAGAATATTCATAGGAGGAGATATGTTGACAAAGTTTCAAGCAGAGATTGAAGTAATGGCCATTCAGAGCCTATCCCACCTGGGGATCCAGCCCATATATATATATATATACATCCACCAAAACTAGACAATATTGCTGAAGGCAGCAAGTGAATAATAACAGGAGCTTGATATAGCTGTTTCCTGAGAGGCTTGGCCAGAGCATGACAAATACTGAGGCGAACGCTAGTAGCAAATCATTGAACTGAGAACAGGTTCCTCATTGAAGGAGTTAAAGAAAGGATTGAAGGAGCTGAAGGGGTTGCAACCCCAAAAGAACAGCAATCCCAATCAACCAGAGCTCCCAGGGACTAAACCGCTACCTAAAGACTACACATGGACCCAGCCGTGGCTCCAGCTGCATATGTAGCAGAGGTTGGCCTTGTTGGGCACCAATGAGAGGAGAATTCCTAAGTCCTGACAAAGTTGGACCCCTCAGTGTGGAGGAATGTCAGGGCAGGAGGTGGGAAGGGGAAGTGGTTGGGTAGGGGGAACACCCTTGCAGAAGAAGGGGAAGGAGATAGGATAGGGGGCTTATGGGCGGGAAACAGAGAACAGACATAACATTTGAAATGTAAATAAAAAAATCCAATAAAGAAAAACGAAACAAACAAATGAAAAGATTCCTTCATATAGAAAACAATGATCTTTAAAAGCTAAGTGTCAACACAAGCCTATACTTTCTGTATAAAAAGAGATCAAGGTAGAGCATCAGTTCATATAGCCTGGGATACATAGCAGTATCTGATTTCAAATTTGATTTAAAAAAATCCAGGAATGAGTAAATTATCTTTAGTTGTTCAATCATTTTCCAACTCTTCTACTAAAACACACTAGGTACACTAAATCGTTATCAATAAGGGAGCTAAAAGTGCCTGCTTTATTCCCAGCAATCCTCACTATGGAGGTTGTAGTGCCTGCTGTATTTTAGGCAAATGTCCCTAAGGAGATGGGAGAGCCCTCTGTATTTCTAGCAATCCTCACTATCCATAAACTTAATTTTCAGTTTTCATCTTCACTTGGATCTTGTCTGTTTCATCTTATATAAGTTAGAAAGTCATAGAATGTGATGCTGATGGTGCTAGAATACATTGTACGGATGTCATTTGGCTTTGTATGTAGTCACATGTAGCATATTACTTTGTTTGCTTATGAAGACTATGAATATGGTAAAAGCCTTGTGGAACTTAGACAGGAGGGAAGGGTTCTGGGATGAGAGTGAACTTTTAACTCATTGTATTTTGTTGCTTCAATTCTTCCTTTGCCGTAAAAGGAAAAGTATAATCTGCATACATGAAATCTTATACCATGGCATGTGCCATGGCACTTACTACTATATGTTACATGACAAAGGGTAAAAGATTTTGCCAATAAGACTTAGGCTACTTATCAGTCGACTTTGATATTCCTAAGAGATTACTCTGAATAGACACAATTTTTTATCAGGTAAGATATTAAAAATAGCTTATTAGAAATTGGTGTGAATTGTCAATGGGACATAAGGGACTAAAAAGCCATACTGGGAGGTTGCTACAGAGGAGACCCTATGGCTATGACTCACATGGCCTTTTCAAACAGGGCTCTTGGATAACAACTAACAAGAAGATAGGTAGTGTACTTATCTCATGACAGGAGGGAACTTGCAAAGGAATGTTTCTCTACTGAGATCCCAGATCAGAAATGCAATCGGCACTTGAATTTAGTCTTGTGAAAATCATGAAAAATGATAAGGCTAGAATTTGACCAACTTTTACCTAGTGGAGACTGCTAAATAATGTATTAATTATCGTTTTAATTTTCTGTATTTTTAATTCATCAGTGAAAGAGTTTGTATTGTAATCATAGAATAGCTAAGTAATACAGTACCAGTGGCTGCAGTTACTTCAGAATACACAGTCTATCTCACCGCCACCAAGAGTGCCCTTTTATTTAAACACTCAGAATCACTCATTACTACTGCTAAAAGCCAGGGAGCATGGTGATTTTGATATACCAGGGAATTGCCAGTATTTCTGGCAAACAAAATTGTATCTCTTTGAGCACATTCTGGAATGGGAATTATGGTGCGTGTACTTACAATACATTTGATTGTTTCAAAAACACAGGTTTTCAAGGCATATTTAAGGATTATTATGAAGCACAACCAGACGAAAATGAGTATGGCTGGTAAAAAGAAAGAACCCTGTGTTTGTTGGTTTGTTTCTCTCATACACCTCAACATATGCATTGAAAGTTGACTGCAAAGTAGGAGACAGATTTGATAAACCACTATTTGAAGTCAGAATCTTTTCCTGTGTATTTTAGTACCTGGATTTACTGCGTTTTAGATCAAAGAAATTTAGTAAAAAATTAACACGAGCATATGCATTATGATATGAAAAGACAGAAAAAAACCAATGTCAGTTAACTGACAGTTCTCAGGAAAAATTGGACTTCATTTGCTGATCTAAATGAAATGTTTCGGAGAGACAGAGAGATGGTGAAAGTAGCTAGTTGTGTGAAATGGCTCGTGGTCTTTTAATCCACATCCATGAGATATACAGCCATGATGATTGTAAATATTCAGTCAGTGCTGTGCAGAGCTCTGTTCCAGAGGAGTTCATCAGTAGGATCTCATTCTATGGTCACAGAATTGTGGATCCATCATTTGGAAAAATGAGATCAAGAGCGACCAAATCTTGCTCTTCCTAGAGAGAATTTATCGCAGTTCTCGCTGAAACCAACCAGCAGTAACAGCACAAATACAGTTTGTATGCAAAATGGTCAGTGTTTTGGGGAAATGTCAAAATGAAATTTCTTTCATAGATTTTTCATATAAATGTAAATATTACTCTCTGACTGTTATGCATAATATTTCTCCATCACTAGAGATCATAGATTTTTAGAAGATAACCCTTGTGAGGGTCAAGAACTTCCAAATACTACCTGTTCTCACTGTCTGCCACTATATACTGCTTCAAATTCATTTGGGTTATTCTTTTCATACAATTTCTGTCTTTCATTTACTGTTGGAAGAGGAGCTCCCTCATTCTTCATAGGATATGCTTAGCATTCTGAAAACAGGGATCTTTAAAATATCCTAACAGTGGTTGACAGTACAGGTAAAACAAAAACAAAAACAAAAACAAAACACCAGTGAATGGGAATTTTCACTGGGGAAGACTATTTCTCCTACTCTCATCATTCCTTAATGGTCTACAGTTCTTTGATTAGAAGTAGGGTCCTATGAGATGTTCTCTTTCCGTGTTAGCTATTAGTATCATCCTGGTTCACACACACATACACACACACACACTGTCATGGACATTAACACACATATATACACTCACATGCACTTTCACACACATGTACTCACACATATGCAGGCACACTCACATACATACACACACCTGCACATGAAAATTCAGACACACACACACACACACACACACACACACACTGTCATGAACATTCACACACATAAACACACACACATTTCAGGAAACAGAGGGTATAAATTTTCAGAAAAGCAAATACATGGGAAGGAAAAGGGTTGGAAGAAATGAAGTAATTTTAATTTGTGGTTGTTTGGACTGTAAGATGCGAAGTTGTTGGTTTTCTTGGTTTGATCATCTTGCCTCCCATGTCTTCTGAAAGGCATCATCCTAGTTTCCAAGAACATTACTTCACCCATGTGCTATTCAAGGTATCTTTCTACTGAGAGTAGAGCATATTATTTTACCCCAAAAAAGGAATTAAAATGTAAAATTAAAATGTAAAAGAATTAAAATTTGAGATGCATAAATTGGAATGTATTGTGAAGGATCCAGGATGCTCCTATTTCAATTTACACCTCTTACTAGTTGTAATGTGTTTAATAACCTTAAAAAGTCCCCATTTCAGCAATAAGGCATCCGATTTTTAAAGTAATGATTTCTCCTCTGGCCACACTTGTTATCCTGCCATAATTTTTCTATAATGAGCAGGGTCAGTAACTGGGTACTTGTGAGGCAGTGCCAGTTTTAACACAGTGGTTGGGAAAATGCATTCTCCTCAATGTGTAAGAATCCTCTGGGAATTGGACACTTGATTTAAAACAAAATGAAACAGATATCAATAGTTAGGTAACGAGAAATAAAAATACGATTTTTAATACTTACAGCCATTTTTGAGAATAAGTTTCAAGCATTTAATACATAATGAACATTAGGCAGACTGGATTCTCTATCCAATTTCTCAATCCAGAAACTGCACAGAAGACTAAGATTGCTTCCAAAGAGCAAACTTTTATAGGTAGTCATTGACCTGACCCTGTGCAAAAGCAGGCTGAATCCTAATAGAGAAGGATAGACAGGGGCAAAGCTACACTTACTCATCTCTGTTTCCACACTTTTTATCCAGAAATATGGTTTGCTCTACTGGCTACATAGTCTGATTAGGACAAGTCAAAGACCATTTTTCTGTGTGACTTTGGGAGATCCAAGAGTCTATATTTTATTTTGGTTGCAGTCCTCACTGATACTTGTAGAATATGCAATGAATGCCACATTACAAGGAAAGAGAAGTGAACAGAAGTACCAAGCAATGTTCTAATTACCGGGCTATTTTTAATCCATTGCCTGAGCCGTTGGGAGGCCAAAGGACAATGACCCTAGGTTTCTATCGTTTCTTACTACCTAACTTGAATTACAAACTGGTCACTGGTGACCATTGGTGATATAAGCATATTGCAAGTAGAAATGGGAAGTCTTCCTTCTTCAGTGCATCATGTCTGAGTTGCAACATCAGCAAAAGGATGTTCTACTTATTATCAATGGTAAAGATCCATTAAGGGGATGTCTGGTCACAGTAAGAAGGCTATTTCTTTTAAAATTTATCAGAGAGGTTCTCTAGGAGAATTACACTACTTGACTAGATAAAATGTAAAATCAATTACTTTAAATATTAAATAATATTTTGATAAGTTACAATGTGTTTCTGGGACTTAATAATAAAAGCCTTTCCAATCATTAGGCTTGTTCATGTTCAGATTGTACTCTGCTAGACATTGCATTTCCAGTTGTTTCAGGCATTGCTATCTCTGTCTCCCCATATGCATTTTTGTTCCAGGGCTAAGAACAAAGGATGCTTTGTGTCAATTTCATTACTCTCTCGCATGTTTGGTTGCAGGGCTGAGGTCACAAAGGGAGGCCATGGATGCCTTGACTCCTCCTGCCCCATGTTCTGTGCTAGAAGCAGGAGAAAAATGTTCAGCTGAAAAAATGAGTTCACCTTGGTGAGTTCAGAAGCTTCTGCCCTTAACCTTCCCTCTGTTTTCTAAAGAAGTACTGGAATGGCTCACTGTGATGGTGGTCAAGACATGGCCTCCAAGTCCTAGGGAGGATTTGTGTAAGAAGAATTAAATGTGCTAATGATTTGTTGCTTTCAAAAATATTTTCTATTTCTTAAAAAGAATGAAAAAAATCACTAAGGAAAATGCCCCATGACTTGTCTTCAACTCTGTGAACTGCATACTCTTCTAGGTAAGTTCTTAGAATGTGAAACTCTAATGATAACAACAAATGGTCTAATCCAAGCCAAGTACCTGTGGACGTAGGATATATGTGATTGCTTTCACTTACAGAATTTCTCTTCATTTTATAGGATAACCCTTGATTTTCAATATTTAAAAAGATTGATGTTTTTCTCTTTTTATGACACTGAATTTCAGTACTTTCACAATGTTTTTCTGCTCCTCAGTAAGAAAGGTATGCTTGATCCTGTCACAGACTTGCTAATACACATGGAACCACCATAGGCCTTCCTTTCTGATCTGCTTTTCTGTTTTAGATACTCTTATAAATGATTTAGGAATGGATACAGACAATGTGTTTCACTTACACAATGGAGTACTACTCAGCTATTAAAAACAATGACTACATGAAATTCATAGGCAATGAATAGAATGATAGAAAATATCATTGTGAATGAGGTATCCCAGTCATAAAAAGAACAAACATGGTATGCACTTACTGATAAATAGATATTATCCCAAAAGCTTGGAGTACCTAAGAAAAAATTCACAGATTATATGAAACTCAAGAAGAAGGAAGACAAAAATGTGGATGCTTCATTTCTTCTTAGAAGAGAGAACAAAATACTCACGAGAGGAAATACAGGGACAAAGAATTGAGCAGGGACTGAACAAAACGTCATCCAGAGACTGCCCTACCTGGGGATCCATCCCACATGCACCCACCAAACCCAATCACTATTGCTGATGCCAACAAGTGCTTGATGACAGGAGTCAGATATGTGTGTCTCTGTAGAGGCTCTGACAGAGCCCTACTCATACAGATGAGGATGCTTGCAGCTAACCATTGGACTGAACAAGGGGACTCCAATGGAAGAGTTAGAGAAAAGACTGAAGGAGCTGAAGGGGTTTGCAACACCTTAGGAAGAAGAACAATATCAACCACCAGACCCCACCAGAGCTCCCCGAGACTAAACCACCAACCAATGAGTACACATGGAAGGACCCATGATACCAGCCCTTGATACTGTGAATGTCTCCTCAGTGTGGGGTATTGCCAGGGTGTTGAGGTTGGAGTGGGTGGGTAGGAGTGGGAGTATCCTCACAGAAGCAGGGGGAAGGGGAAGGAGTATGGGAGAGGGAAGAAATGGATAACATTTGAAATGTAAATACATAAAATATCCAATAAAAATAATTTTTTAAAAAGAAATATATATATATATATATATATATATATATATATATATATGAATGTGGATACAAGCGGAAGATATCCTACATCAACCCCCAAAGCCACTGTGTCCTGATTAATGGGACAATTTAATAAGAAACTTTATAGCACTGGATCTTTTTTTTTTTTTTTATTAACTTGAATATTTCTTATATACATTTCGAAAGTGTTATTCCCTTTCCGGTTTCGGGCAACATCCCCCCCCTCCCCTTCCTTATGGGTGTTCCCCTCCCCACCCCTCCCCCTATTGCCGCCCTCCCCCAACTGTCTAGTTCACTGGGGTTTAGTCTTAGCAGGACCCAGGGCTTCCCCTTCCACTGGTGCTCTTACTAGGATATTCATTGCTACCTATGAGGTCAGAGTCCAGGGTCAGTCCATGTATAGTCTTTAGGTAGTGGCTTAGTCCCTGGAAGCTCTGGTTGCTTGGCATTGTTGTACATATGGGGTCTCGAGCCCCTTCAAGCTCTTCCAGTTCTTTCTCTGATTCCTTCAACAGGGGTCCTATTCTCAGTTCAGTGGTTTGCTGCTAACATTCGCCTCTGTATTTGCTGTATTCTGGCTGTGTCTATCAGGAGCGATCTACACTTCTGCACTTCTTTGCTTCATCCATCTTATCTAATTGGGTGGCTGTATATATATGGGCCACATGTGGGGCAGGCTCTGAATGGGTGTCCCTTCAGTCTCTGTTTTAATCTTTGCCTCTCTCTTCCCTGCAAGGGTATTCTTGTTCCCCTTTTAAAGAAGGAGTGAATCATTCACATTTTGATCATCCGTCTTGAGTTTCATTTGTTCTAGGCATCTAGGGTAATTCAGGCATTTGGGCTAATAGCCACTTATCAATGAGTGCATACCATGTATGTCTTTCTGTGATTGGGTTAGCTCACTCAGGATGATATTTTCCAGTTCCAACCATTTGCCTACGAATTTCGTAAAGTCGTTGTTTTTTATAGCTGAGTAATATTCCATTGTGTAGATGTACCACATTTTCTGTATCCATTCCTCTGTTGAAGGGCATCTGGGTTCTTTCCAGCTTCTGGCTATTATAAATAAGGCTGCGATGAACATAGTGGAGCACGTGTCTTTTTTTTTTATATGTTGGGGCATCTTTGGGTATATGCCCAAGAGAGGTATAGCTGGATCCTCAGGCAGTTCAATGTCCAATTTTCTGAGGAACCTCAGACTGATTTCCAGAATGGTTGTACCAGTCTGCAATCCCACCAACAATGGAGGAGTGTTCCTCTTTCTCCACATCCTCGCCAGCATTTGCTGTCACCTGAGTTTTTGATCTTAGCCATTCTCACTGGTGTGAGGTGAAATCTCAGGGTTGTTTTGATTTGCATTTCCCTGATGACTAAAGATGTTGAACATTTCTTTAGGTGTTTCTCAGCCATTCGGCATTCCTCAGCTGTGAATTCTTTGTTTAGCTCTGAACCCCATTTTTTAATAGGGTTATTTGTCTCCCTGCGGTCTAACTTTTTTTGAGTTCTTTGTATATTTTGGATATAAGGCCTCTATCTGTTGTAGGATTGGTAAAGATCTTTTCCCAATCTGTTGGTTGCCGCTTTGTCCTAACCACAGTGTCCTTTGCCTTACAGAAGCTTTGTAGTTTTATGAGATCCCATTTGTCGATTCTTGATCTTAGAGCATAAGCCATTGGTGTTTTGTTCAGGGAAATTTTTCCAGTGCCCATGTGTTCCAGATGCTTCCTAGTTTTTCTTCTATTAGTTTGAGTGTGTCTGGTTTGATGTGGAGGTCCTTGATCCACTTGGACTTAAGCTTTGTACAGGGTGATAAGCATGGATCGATCTGCATTCTTCTACATGTTGACCTCCAGTTGAACCAGCACCATTTGCTGAAAATGCTATCTTTTTTCCATTGGATGGATTTGGCTCCTTTGTCAAAAATCAAGTGACCATAGGTGTGTGGGTTCATTTCTGGGTCTTCAATTCTGTTCCACTGGATCTTAAGTGAGCAACTATATTATGAGCTCACCCAATACAGGTGATGCTTTGATTCTTTTGTAATGAACTTTGTCATTATTAACTTTGGAATTCATTCTTATTGCTCACTAGTTATGTAAAATAATGGATTACAATTTAAACTAATAGTAGCTTCTTAGGGTGGGTGTTCCAGAATGCCTATACACTTCAACAGTGAAAAAGAAAGTAAAATCTTTAAGAAACAGATGTTACAGAACTGTCCCAGTATCCTTAACCAGAGTACCCATGTTTTGTCCTTTCACATTCTCTAAATACATATCAAAATTGAATGAATGTATTTAGGCACTATAATTTATCAAAAGATTATTCAAAATCATTTTCTATATATTTACAAATGAAATTTATTTATTACCCTGCAGACCTTAATTCTTGAGAATATATAGACACTATCCTCATTTTCAAATTAACTTCTGATTTTTCATATTTTATGACCAATTTAGCACCAGTAACTGTTTTTTTCTTCCCTCAAGACCCTCTTCACTGATAATGTTCTAGACACAGCTATAGCAATCTGACACTTTTGTTTCTTTAACTCTGGCTTTTGTGCCCTTGAAATAGCATCTGTTCCAGGTCTTGCTCCATAGACCTAGAGTTTGTACTATTGCTATAATGATGTATTAGAGAGTATTCAAGAGTAGAATGTGGAAAGAAGATAGGCTCAAGACAAAAAGAATATGACTTCAGCTATAATTGACTTTAGTCTTATGCTATTAATTGATCTTGGGAACAAATTGCCCTATTATTTCTATGTGAGACAAGTTGGCTAGACTTTGATACCAGTACTCTTGCTATAATCACATCAGTTTGAAGATGGATAGCCTATATCATAAAATATATCTGTAATATATTTAGCTATGTTGTCTTTCTTCTTGACATGTTTTCCTCAAAATAGTATGTTTCATACTCAATAAATATTCATTGCAAATACAAGTATCACCAAGATCCTATACGAATTGATGATCTCCATCTTTTAACTTACTACAGATTGACTATCCTTCAACAACATCATTTTCAAATCTATAATCACTGGTTTCTAATTTCTCTTCACATCCAGACTTTGTTACATTGGCTAATTGTCTTATTATTTATTTAAATAATATTTAAATAATATTTAAAACTGTCTATCTTCTGTTGTCCTTTCTGCTTTATTTTGTACTCCCTATCCATTCATCCCTTTATCTTGATTTTTTCTTGTGTTGGGTATTGGTTCTAATGCTTTGAATTAATCTGCCCCCCCATATTGGGAATCTGCATATTCAAATGCCGAAGTTCCTTTTCCCCAATTGATATCTGATCCATCAATAAAGAGCCAACAGACAATGGCTGGGCAGATAGACTTAGTCAGCACCTATAGATTTGCATGAGCTTGCACTTGAAGAGGGGAAAAGGAGATTGCCGTGACTGGAAAGAAGAAAGACCAGACCTAAAGGCTGGCTGACGTGTAAGAAAGTGTACATATAGATTACTTCCTGAATAGTGCTTGTGGTAACATAGGTGAAATATAGACTGGACCCCCCCAGTGTAGGGGAATGTCAGGGCGGGGAGGCAGGAAGAGGGAGAGGTTGGGGAGGGGGACCACCCTTATAGAAGAGGGGGATGGGTTAGGGGGCTTATGGACAGGAAACTGGGGAAGGGCTGAACATATATACAGATTTTAAAAGATGTTGATTCAGGAGTACCAGAGGGAAGTGTTTGCTAGCAGTGAGAAGGATTAGAACTGCCCAGCCTTTGTGCTAGTCAAGGCATAATAAAATTAACTGGTGTGTGTGTGTGTGTGTGTGTGTGTGTGTGTGTGTTTATGTTTCTTTCATGAATCCAGAGGGCTCTGGCTGGTGGTTTGGAGCAAGACCTGCAGGGAACACAAGTTTAGCAAAACTTACCTCTACAAACAGTCTATGCCCATGATATATATATATGTGTGTGTGTGTGTGTGTGTGTGTGTGTGTGTGTGTGTGTGTGTGTGTGCGTGCGTGCGTGCGTGCGTGTGTGTGTGTGTGTGTGTGTGTGTGTGTGTGTGTGTGTGTGTGTTTGGATGTACCTACCCCACCCATTCCACCCCACCAGACCTCTAAACTTCCTGGGGCCTCCAGCTTCTTGAGGGTTAGGTGCATCGCCTCTGACTGAACCCTGACCTGGGAGTCGTCTGCTGTGTATGTATTGGACACCTCATCTTAGATGGTTTATGCTGCCTGGTTGGTAATTCAGTGTCTGAGAGATCTCGGGAGTCCAGGTTAATTGTGACTGTTGGTTCTCTTACAGGGTTGCCCTCCTCCTCAGTTTCCTCCAGCTTTCTTCTAATTAAACCTGAGGGGTCAGAAGCTTCTGTTCATTGGTTGGGTGCACATATCTGCATCTGACTCTTTCAGCTGCTTGTTCAGTCTTTTGGAGGGCAGTTATGGTAGGGTATTTTTGTGAATGCCCCATTGTCTCAATAATGGTGTCAGGTCTTAGGGCCTCCCCTTAAGCTGGATCCTACCTTGGGCCTGACGCTGGACCTTCTTTGCCTCAGGTTCGTCTCCATTTCCATTCCTGCAGTTCTTTCAGACAGGAAGAATTATGGGTCAGAGCTTTGACTGTGGGATTGCAAACCTATCCCTCACTTGATGCCCTGTCTTTCTGCTGGAGGTTGGCTCAATAAGTTCCCACTATAGGGCCTTACATCTAGGGACCCCCTTTGAGTCCTGAGAGTCTCTCACTTTTGTGGTCTCTGGTACATTCTAGAGGGTCTTCCCAACCTCCTTCCTCTCGAGTTTGCCTGTTTCCATTCTTCCTGCTGGCCCTCAGAGTTATTCTACCCATTTGAATAGAGAATAATTGACAAAGTCAAGGATTGTACTTTCATTAGTTTTGTTTTTTAATCTAATGTTGTTAGCTGTCCCTTACTTCTCTTAGACTTTACTCTTTATTTTGACTCTTCCTACTGAGCATTTTCTATTTTTTTGTCACAGGCTAGCAGAAATTAAAAAAAAAATAAGTGTTGAATACAATTAGCAGAAAAAGACAATGAATCATTATCACTTTAAGACAATACACAAAACTTGTTTTTTGTTTGTTTGTTTTTTCCCCAACCCTCAGGTTTCATACCTTACCCAGGATCTTTAAGTAACAGAAAGTGACCCATGGAATGACAGTAGAGAACACTGAGGATGAGCTCAGCGGGAACACTGAATTAAGCTGGCCCTAATGTATGTTGTATTCACACTACACATTGTCTCTGAATATCAATGCCCAGGATCTATATGTCCAGCAAAAATAATGGTTACAAGTTATTTTAAAGGAGAAGAGTGGTGCTGCTAAAATGCCTTCCTTGGAGGAGACACAAACATTATTTTCCCCTCTTTCTAAGGTTTTAACGATGAACTGTGGCATGATGCCACTGAAGTTTACTCTGTGAAAACAATGAATTTATTAGGCTTACTTCCAGAGCACAGGTGAATGGCTGCTTAGTGGAGTTATGAATGTTCTTCGCCTAAATGGTTATACTTGTTAAGACTATACCCAACAGTTGAATATGTAAGCTATTCATTCCTGAGTACTCAGATGAGGGTCCTGGAACCATCCCAATTTCCCACAAGAGGATGTAAACAGCAAACCTAGCTGGGACAATCCTTTTGCTATCATTCTGATGAACACCATAAGATGGCAGTCGCTTAGCTTTGAGAACAGTCATACACAATAGTAACCCTGAAGACTTAAAAGGAATCAAACTTGCTTATTTATGTATTGTTCATGAGTATAGTCTATATTTTATATGAAGAATATTCTGTCATGATCCTATTACTTAAAGCCCCATTCATAATTGAGATAATTATGTATTCTATAGACACCAAGAGATCCTTATCTTTTATTTTAAAAAATGAATGGTTATTTCTAAAATTGAAAAGATACAACTTAAAGCATAGATGAAAGTGAAAAATTTATTAATTACTTTGATTCAGCACTTAAAATGAATAGTAATTCTGTCTGCTATTCTTTAACATTAGTTTCACCATGGTCATGAATCGCTGAAATTCTTTGAATATAGCAAGTCAATTTTAAAATTTTACTAATTTTTCTGTATTAGGGGATATTGTCTCAGTAATTGAATTTATTTAATCAAATGTAATATATGTGAGGTGGAAAATTTTACTTTTTATATAAAAAGACTAATTTATACCAACTGATTGTCCCTCTCAGGAAGAGTTAAGAAATTACCTACTTTTGGAAACATAGTTTTGAAAGTCTTAAAACAATGAGCAATAGATAGGGCAGGCACTATTTGGTAGAACCCAGAGTAGCCATTCATAATTACTTTTGCTTTGGGATATTTTGCTAACCTGGGTGAGCATTTACAAAGAATGGTTGTTGTACATTTGGCTGACCCAAGTTGTACTAAGGGCAGAGACTTTCACTGACAATTGAAACTAGATATAAAAGAGTTGTAATCCTGGTTAAGTATGGGCCAGTAGTAAATCAGCTATTATAGGCACTAGTAGCCAAATATTTTATAATTTAAGGCCATGAAAATTCCAAGAGTTTTAATAATTCTCACAGATGTCACTGAAGAGAATTATCATTATCTCAGATATGAAAATAACCCATCTAATAATTAACTAAGTGAAATTTCTAAATACAGAGATGATAATTTGTCAGGAAACTAAAAATATATTTTATGAAACATTAAAAATGATACAAATGAAAATTACCTACATGATATAGCTATAAAATAACTTAGAGACTTATTTAATTTGTTGAAAAGAAATTATACATGGCTAAAGAGGTATTGTTGAAATGAAAACAAATCAGAAGAAACACCCTGAACAAGACATACACAACGAAATCTACAAGTGAAAAATAATGGGCTTCAAGAATAAATAAGGTAAGGTAAATGTCAGTTTTATTTGCATTTCAGAAATAAGGAAAGTTGAGCACAGTTGAGTGTTTTGAGCACATGCCTTCAGTCTTTACCTGGAAGATGCCAGTCTTCAGAATTCATAAATGCAGAAATTATAAACAATAATTTTTTTCTTTCTATGAGAATTATTAGGACATATCCATAAAACCAGAGACAATTTTACAGCCACTAGAACATATAAGTTTTAAAAGATACACTGTTACAATAAGAACATGTGTGTTATACATATGTGTCCTTATATGAACTCACCCAAGTGTATATATGTGGAAGGAGGAGGTCAACATAAGTGTCTTTATTTTATTTTCACTCTTCATATGACTTCTCCAAGTAGCTATGGTGTTCAATATTTTAATTTAATTATCTTACTATTATTTCTATTATTATGTTTTGAAATAGGATCTCTCAAGGAGAATATGGGGTTGACCTTTCAGCTAGGCTCAATTAACTGAACATCAAGCCCTAGAAATGCCTCTCCAAGGATACCCTACCCAGCTTCCTTCAAGTTCTCAGTTTATTGACTTATCCAACCATACTTGAATGGTAGGTACTAGGATCTAAACTCATGTCTTCATTTTTCTACAGCAGCACTTTATGTACTGAGCTATCTCCTCAAACCACTGAAATTTCCCGTGTATAACAATAGATACAAAAAGACAGAATGATATATCTAACAAAACTAGTGCTTTAAACGTTTTGACTACATCCAATAAATACAAAATTATATATGTAAATAGGCATCAAATACAATAACAGAACTATTCACTAAAAGGAGAAGCCTACATAATATAATTTAGGTTGAAGGAATATAGTATCAGATGAGTGATCAGAAATGTGGAAAAGAATTCGCTAAACTGATACTATCTCTAATCGATATTTATTGAATAAAACATTAATAATACTTGATGGACTTAAAAGCTGATTATCATTGAAGTATGTAGCATCATTAGCTCACTAATTAGGAATTGGATGTCTTTAAGATTTTCCAAATCTTTATTGTCCTGGAAAAAGTGTAAAGGAATTTAAAATTACTAAGGTATAATAATTAGGAGCATGGGTTTAAATTTAGGGCACAGGCCAGGTTATAGATGCTTGTGTTCCCTAAAGTCATAGTCAACTGGCCCAATGATGTTGGTGAGAGTGTAACAGAGTATGCAGCTGATTCCACTGACGTGCCTAGCTCTCTCTTCCTCTACCTCAAAGAATTCTAAAGCACCATGAAACATTTCATTACAGCAGATACAATACAGTCTGTGTAAAATACTCTTACCTGGAGATACTTTTCAACCAATAAGGGTAAAATCATGTGAAGTGTGGCCTAGTCATTCAGTCCTAAATTTAGAGGTATGATTTTTCAGTATTTTTCACATTCTCACAGGGCATAAGTATGTTAAATGCCCAGATAATAAGAAGTATTCCTTAATCATTAACATACTCATTATTGGAATCTCTTACTTCTGTGTTTCTTATTCTATTATCTTCAAACTTCTTATGGTCCCTTCCATGTCAATTTCTGGAATGTAAATCTTTATCATAGTGTGTGACTGAGAAATAAACTAAGACAACTGAACCACTGTTAACGCTAGAGAGAACATCTTCGGGATGTGTACCAGGATCATCATCACCTTTCAGAGGCAAGGTCATGATGGTAAACTGTAAGTAGTTTTGAAACTTTGAATTACAAATAACCCAAGAGATTCAGGTTTTTGAACACTTGGTCAAGAGTTGATGGTACTGTTGGGATGGTAATAAGGGAGTGAAGAATTAGTAGAGGGAATAAGTCACCATAGGAATTGCGTGGCCGTTCTAATTTGTTCTTGATTTTGTGTTTGTGGTTGAAGATGTGATCTCTCAACTTTCTGCTCTGGCTGCCTGCTGCTGTGCCTGCACTGCTATTATGAAATCCCCTCTGGGATTTGTGAACAAAAATGAGGTCTTTCTTCTGTAAGTTGCTTTTGGTCACAGAGTTTTATTACAGCAACAAAAAGTAATGAATACCAAAGCTGGTGCCAGAGGGTGTGCTGTTGCTCTGAAAAACCAATTCATGTTGGTTTGAGGAGGGATGTGGAAGACCTTGAAGCTTTGGAATAGAAAGAGTAGAATGCTGTAAGCAGACCTTAATTGTTCATCCTAGTGGGGATTTGGAAAACAATAGTATTGAGAATAATGTGGATTCTGGAAACCTGGATCAAGAGCTTTAAGAGGGTGACAATATTAGCAACTAGACTAGAAACAATTCTTTTGATATTTTGGTAAAGAATATGGCTGTGTTCTATGTTTTAAGACTTACCTAAAATATATTTAAAATAATATTGTGTATGTGGAATGGTCATTACTAATGACTCTTGCACAGCCTTAGAGTGAAAAAGGATGAATGGGACACAATAACATGTATATAGAAATCCATAGTTTGTAGATTGGGTTTGGAGGCATGAATACTGAAGTATCAGGATGTCATATTTTCTTTCTCTCTGGTTCTAGAAAGCTGCTGAAGTCAAGAAACAAGTGTCAGGAGAGGACCTGAAAAGAAGTTGTGAGAAGCTTTTGCATAAAGTGCACCCCGGCTTTCAGTGATGCCTGCCAAACCCTACAGACTGTGATAAGTCTCCTCACCTAGAAAGGGACCAGCCTAAGAGAAATGTGTGTTGCAGGCATGAAAGCTGGAAGGATAGAGTCATCTAAGCTCTTTGAGATTACAGGGCCAGACACAGAGAGCAGGATTTGGCATTTGTCCTGATGGACTTTGGTCTAGCTCTGGTCCAATATTTCCTCACTATGCTTTCACTGTTCCCTTTTGGAATAGAAATGTACATTCTGTGCCACTGTATGTTGGAAGTGTGTACTTTGTCTTTTGATTTTTACACAGTCTAAAGTTAAGAGATTATCTTGAGTTTCAGACTTTTACAGACTATGGGGGAGTTATAAATTTTGAGTAAATTGTTTTGCTTGATGATATGGTTATCTATTGGCTCCATAGAGTGTATCATCATGTTTTGCATAAGAAAGGACCTGTATGGGCTTAGATACTCAAACACTTGCTCCCTTGGGGCCATTGTTTAGAGAAATTATGGATATATGCAGACTTACTGGAGGAAACACATCACTAGAGATGAGCTTTTGGAGTTTGTAGCCATGGCCCATTTCCAGTTTACTCTGTTTTGTGTTTGTGATTGAAGATGTGATTTCTCAGCTTTTGCTCCAGTTGTCTGCTGTCATGACTCTCCTACATTATGCACATCCCCCACTCCCGGGACTATAAACCCAAATAAGCCAAACTAAACTCATCCTCCCATACTTTGATTTTGGTCAGGATATTTATTTCCACAACCAAACTAAACAAGATATTAAGTAGATTTATGAACTTAACGTGGATAGCATCATACAGTTTTTAGATTGTCACAGGATGAATTAGCATAAGGTATAAATAGAAGGAAGAACATGATGGCCTTTGCATCAGTTCTAGCACCTGGGCAATAAGAGTCTGGGCAATTAAAAGTAATCTAGAAGCAATTAAAAGCCTTCAAGTAGGCTGTTAGGCTCATGCGAGCTAAGAAATTTAGAAGGCATTTATGGAAGTTCTTAGAAAAATTTTCATTACAAGAGAATAGTTTTGCACTGATTCTCAAGCACTAACAATAGAATAAGTCTAATCAACACTGAATACTATGAAAACCTAAGCCCCTAAATTGTCCTAAGGATTTGAAGACCTAAAATGAAGCTGAATACATTGCTTTTAGAATGATAGGGATAAATTTAAATCCTTCAAATTCTGTATGTGCCTAAACCATACAGGCTGGCAAAAAGTGTCTCCTCAAGTAGAGGAGAAGTGCTTAAAAAGCTCTTATCGCGGAAGGGAAAGCCCTTGGTTTTGCCATAGTTGGACCCTCCAGTGCAGAGGAATATGGGGGAGGGGGCTCAATAAGGAGGATGTATAGGAGAAATACCTGTAGGGGGAGGGGGAGGGGAGGGAATGGGTGCTTATGGACAGGAAGCCGGGAAGGGGAATAACCTTTGAAATGTAAATAAAGAAATACATAATAAAATTTTTTTTTAAAAAAAAGCTCTTATCAGGTTGGGGATTTAGCTCAGTGGTAGAGCACTTGCCTAGCAAGCGCAAGGCCCTGGGTTTGGTCCTCAGCTCCGGAAAAAAAAAAGAAGCTCTTATCTGTGAAGGTAAGAAGGCTAGAATTGCTTCAGTGATTGGTTAGTTTAGGAAGACTTGGATGCACTGAGATTAATGATTAACAAACGTCCTTCCTGACTACTCCAAAGAATCATAATTAGGGGAGATAAAGGCTTATGGTAGCCTCCACAGAGGGAGCCTTCTTGATCAGCTGGTAGAAAGAGCATCTTAGATATTCCTAAGAATAAGTTTTGTCTCTCCAACTCTAATCCAAATTAATGAAGAAGGCACACAATTGTTGGTGTTGAATGAAGCGGCTAGCTACCAGTGCTAGAGACCCACTCTTCTGAGTAGTGGCATGGTCCCATAAAAATGGCACAAGGAAAGCTCTGGAAACTTCAAAGCCCCAGCAGCATGTCTCCATTTATTCATGGGAATCTTCAACAAAGACTCTCAGGATCAAGAGACAGTAAATAAATAGTCAAAACTTTCTATGAATTTGCTTAGCGTTGTCTTGCAGGTCTAAAACTTGTTCCTCAGAGTATCTAAAAGCATTTAAAAAGTTATTCTCTTGAATATCATTGATTGAGCTACATTATGTCATTACACTATGTAGAAATTAAAAACAAAGATGAAATGGACTTGAAACATTGACTAATTGTTTTATTAAATGAGCATTTTTCAATGAACCTACAGTTCGGAAGGAGTTAATATACTGTAGAGGTGTCTAACATACTCCTAGAGAGAGATGTACTCAAAAGAACCTGGTAATGATGCCATTAACCTTTCGTACCCTAACTGTGCAAAGTACTTCACTGTTGGTTCAAGTGACTCCTTTCTCTCTCCTTGCAACTCACTAGAACTTTTACTAAGTGTCATTAATCAAAGGTGAAAAATTCTTAGAGCAGGAAAGTTGTCACGGAAAACGGCTGCTGTGTGTGGAAAAATAAATAAAGGGTTTTGATAATTATATATTAACTCAACAGTAACATTCTTTTCCAAGCATCCAGGTTATAGGTCCTCTTTGATTTTAGGGCTCTAATTTGGGGGTAGACCTATTAATCTTTTTTCCATTTCTTTGCCTTTCTTATTCAGTAATTGAACTGTTCAGATGTTATTGATTAATGTCGTTTTCTTAAACGACAAGTTGATGTAGCAGCCAAATATATATTCTCTATGCTGTTTTTTCTTCTGAAGTCCTTATGGATATTCTGAAATGGAAATATTAGATAAAGATGTCAAGATTTCCTGTCAAAACGGAGAGACCAGGGGCATTAAGGGACAGCCAACTTTATCTTCTTTGGGTTGCTGATATTGAAGATCATTGGAATAAACTTGAAATTGTATTGATCATGCAAACTAGCATATTATACTTATGTCACACCTGGGTTGGAATGAGCCTTACAAGTTTTAATAATACAATCTGATAAGCTTCTAACCAGGGTGACTGAAGGAAGAAGACCTCCAGCTGTGCCATATTGAAGCTTAGGCTAGCTGCAGCAGGAAGTGAGTGAAACTCCTCATTGTTTTAATAGGCTTCCATCACAGTGGAAACATACAAACCAACCAACCAGAGGCCTGATAGTTAGGAGAAAGACAAAATAAGTCAAAAGTGGATATTTTGGAAAGCAGATCCTATAGGATTTTATCATAGCCCAAAACTGCCAAAATCATTTATTTTGTGGAATAAACATCTGTGCTTTGTAATCTAATTGGGAAATGCAAGTGCAATGTGAGTTCTGTTTAGTTTGCAACTCCGCTTGTTTCTTCCCTCACACTGTTTGTGTTAATTGCCCTCTGTGACTGGGCTGCATGTCTCTTATCCTCATAGTGTGCAAGTGAATTTGTGCTGTGCTTCTCTCAAACACACCTGCAAGAAATTTTAATAGCTTTTGAAACTGAAGATGTCTCCCTAACTCCCTATTGCATAAGTCATGACTACCTGAGGTATCATCACAAAAGATAATTTAATAATAGCTGTGATGATGTAGGCACCTGAAATCCCATCTGCTAGTATATAGTGCAAAAATACATTTCACTCCTCTCTCTCTCTCTCTCTCTCTCTCTCTCTCTCTCTCTCTCTCTCTCTCTCTCCTCTTTTATAGACACAACTAGTGTTTTTCTACTGGCATATGGATACTGCATGCTGTGGCTTGGACATTTGAAAAATTTGGCAATAGTTTTAACATTGAATTCATACTGAATTATAAGTTGATAAATGCTTTGACAAATTATAACCTGTTTCATACTAACTCCTGAATTTTTGTTTTAACATTCAAATTTAGGTTAGAATAAAATTATACAAATATAGAAAGGAAAAATAATTTGCATCAGTAGCTTAGTCTAGCTGGAGCTATGGCTCTGAAATAAAGCAAAACTAAATGCTACTTTTATAAAAATGTACACCAGAATTTAAAGATTTCAAAGTATTTATTGTAAAGTAGATGACAGTTTTCAGAGGGATTAGTACTTTGAAAGAAGGATAAATTCTTTTGTAAAATTATCAGTAACTTTATTGAATGAATAAATGAATAATTCCATGGGGATAACAAATGGACTAAACTAATATACATAGCCATTTATGAACTGTCATTCATAATGTTTTATTATACATACATATCTATGTATGTATATTCATGTATATGGTTTTATTTAATCTGGGCTATAAATACATTTTAAGTAGACACTTGAGAAAATAAGCATCCCCTAAAATCCATGCTTTTGGGTTTGGTTCTCATGATATTGATCTATTTCTTAGTCCTCATTCACCTCTTTTTGAAACTTAAATGTGAAAAAGTGAAGGGGAGTGGTTCAGGCTACACCTGTGAGCTCCCAGTTTTCTCCCTGTTCTAGGGTTCTTCCTCATTGTTTCCCTCAGTGGTAACAGGCAGCAAGCATTTCAGGCTTGCAGGATGGATGTGCAAAGACCTTGGGGAGAAAACCTAGTGTAGTCGTTCCAAGCAAGAGCATAGATGGGGGAGCCAAATGTGGTCGAGCCATTGCTTAGCTTATGTGCCAAATGCTGTGAGGCTCTGCTGATTAGCTTCTTGTGAATTAAGTGCATATCAAACAATTTGAACCCCCTCTCATATAATATAATGTGGTTAAGCAATGTGTTACATTAATTTTTAGAAAATTTTAGCTTGGGTGATTTTGATGCCATGAAATTTCTGTCTGGTTGCTGGCGTGTGCTGCTTTTCTGTTATGAATCTACACGACTATGAAATTGCACCTTAATATTTGATCCAGTTAAGTGAGGCATAATAAACCTCACATTATCAAAGCAAAGTTTTACAATAAATTGTCATAATGAGTCGGAAAATATTGAAAGCTCTCCAGAAATTCTTAAAATATCAAAATACCTCAAGACAAGGAGTCCAGGAGTTTAGGTATTTTGGGAGTTAATATTTTTTTATCATTTGTAAGAACAGACAAATTCACTTCTTTTTGTTTCTAATCCGAGATTGCTTTCTACTGAAACTAGGATTTAAAGACCAAAGTTACAAAAGTAGAACAAAATACACCGTGTCTTTCTCATACATCTCTTATTTTAATAATGAGTTCACCTTTATTATGGAACAGTTTCTGTATGGCTAAGGTGAAAAGAAAAATCATACACAATTTGGAGATTAAGAACCCCAATGTGTCACCAGCAACTAACAGAAAGTAAGACTGACCAGAGAGAGAGAGAGAGAGAGAGAGAGAGAGAGAGAGAGAGAGAGAGAGAGAGGTAGTGAGATGAGGTTTATGTGCTATCTCCATTAGTGAATGAACTTCTGTGTTTTTACACTTACTACTTTACTTTTCAAGAAAGGGTCTTTATATGTAACCTTACTGGCCTCAAACTCATAGAGATCCTCCTGCCTTTGCCTCCCAAGTACTGGAATTAAAGTTGTATCCCTATTCCTTCACAGCATCTGCTTCTTCAATCTTTTACTGCCATGCTTGCTACTCCATTGCTGAGTGACCTTTGAACTTGAAGAGCAGCAAGAAGTGCTGGTAGCCACTTTGATGTCTTTTCTTTTTGTTTTACCCTTTTTTGTTTTCCCCAATATGGAAGCCTTTCTTAGATATATCCTGAATTAGATACTATTCTGTTGCTGCAACAAAATACTATGACCTCACTGATTCCTATTAGAGAAAGTTTATTTTGGCTTATGGTTCCCAATGGATAGAGTACCAACTTGAAGGGAAAATAGTATTGAATGCCAGGCATGGCTCCGTAAGCAGGAAGCTGAGGGACATCTTTGATCTTAGTCACAGAGCAGATAGAATGAACTAGAAGTGTGGTGAGGCGGTGAATTCTCAAAGCCCTCCTCCAGTTATGTTCCATGGCTCCTTCAGTAAGGCTGTACCCCTGAAACCTTCCCAAACACTACTGGCAATGAGAGCGAAGTCTTCAGATACCAGAAGCCATCCAAGAGGATATTTCTCATTCAAGCCACTAATATACCCCAAGCAACTTCTAATTACATCTTATTGTTGCAGAACTCAGCTGCAAGGGAACTTAGAATCCTAAGCTATTAGCTTTTGCAAGGCGGTAGGAAGAAAGTCTAGAATATTTCCAATCTTTACAGCAGAAGGCAGACAGAGGTTATACAGTGAAGAATGAACGAGCAGGATCTACAAGGAAATGGTTCCAAATTCCACTTGATGCTCAGTCGGAGTCTAACAATTGAAAAGAAAACTGCAGGACAACAAAGGGACCCAGAGATACTTTCCGTTTATTTCACAGGGTTTTCTTGAAGGATAAATGGCATTATCTAGGAAGACATTAAAATGTCAGTTTGAACATGCCACAACCTCTTTCAGAAATAAAAAGCCATTCCTTGAGTCTACTAAAACAAATAAAAAACCCCAGATAAGGTGAAAAGTAGGGTTTTCTCTTTAAACAGCCTTTTAACAGAATCCCTTTATGAACCTTGTGTCAGACCAATGTGCTGATTAGACATGGATTTTTCGGGTGAAGATTTAGTTAAATGAGCACTAGTATAACTACTCAAATGAGTATTCATAACCACTACTTGTTTTATTCTAGAGCAGCAACAAAATGGCAGAGACGACAGCTGCCACATCATATACACACACACTCCTTCCTACACAAACTATGCTTTGTACATCAGATGCAGCATAAATACCATGGCATGTGGCAGTTGCTATGGCAATGAGCTTTTTTTTTAATGAAGAGCAGATGGAATCGGCATATAAAACTTGCATAAGTTGTTAGTAATCTGTGAGTTACTGCAGACTAGTTGCTGAAGAAAACTTTAAAATTCTAGCTTTTCTAATTCTTCCTATAATGAGTTCAACTCTTTCTTTTCTATTTCCCTAGTTCAGTTCATCTTGGTATTCAAATGGCAGTGGGGACTTGTTAATTATATCTCCTGGACCAAAGAACTTATGTATAATTGTAAATTGTATAATTGTATATACCAGTCTTTGCTTTCTCAAATACATTTCTATTTTTGAGCTTTTAAAATCTGTCTTTCACTAAATAAATATGTACTTTCAATAGACATATGTTACATTTATTTTGGTTAAAATTCACCTTATACATTATATAGTATAAGATCATATGAAATATATTTCTTATTCACACAGTATACATAATAATCCTGATAAAACTATAAAATTCTACATACTGTTCAGCTGCACAGGATACAGGATGAGTATGTCGGGTTAGCTTTGGTGTTAGCCGTCTAATTATCCTATCTAGACTGGCTTTGTTTTGTATCAAAGCCATCTTTACGTTGTAATTTTTCTATGGCTATTGTGAAAGACAGGGAAAACTTCACTGAAACTCGAGGACTCATTTGTGATATAATTTACCAGGCAATCATTTCCATATCAAAGTTAATTTTCTGTATCTGTGTGTGAAGATCAAATTACAAAGGTGTTTTAAACAACAATAACAACAAAAAATGCATCAGCTACTTTGTGTCCTTAGCATAAGGCTTTGCACAACGGCACCTTTGTGTACCAGGCAAAGGACTGCATTTTGGGACAAGAGAATCATGAATAAGTAAATTTAAAGATTTCTCAATGGACAATAGTGCGTCAGGGTCATCAGAATGGAGCAAGCTGTTCAGGATCCAGGCAGGAAGTATGACACTGGCAGTGAATCACATTGATGTCTCTTTATCATTTGATAGTATTGTTCAACGCAAATCTTAGAGTTCCCCTCTCTGCATCTGAGGTCCTGCTCTTTCCTTGTCTCTTAATCTTCCCCTGCAAATTCTCTCTCACAGATTAGAAAGGGTCTGTGAAAATTGATTCGCATGGATAGAAAATAATAACTAAATTAAACCAATTTTTATTTATATCATGGGCTTACTCTTGAAAATGTACCCATAAATTGAGTCAGGCTTACAGCTTGTCTTTGTATTTTTCATTTGTGCAAGGAAAAACGTAAAGAAAAAGGGTCATGGTTTGCAGTTCTCTGATAGTCTCTGTGTGTGAGAACATTGCACCCTTGGTGACCAAGTTTAGTCTTGTGATGCCCTGTGCCTCTACTTCAACCAGTAATAAGTGTCACAATGTGTTATTGAAAACTATTCCAGCCATCCAGCCTTTGATGTGTGCTTCATGAGTGATGTCCACCTCTCCTTTGACCTATGTGCTCTTGGGCATGTCTCATGGTGAATGCTGATGTGTAGAACTCCAGGAGGCCTGGAATTCAGAAGATTCATGATAGCATCTTTGCTCTTTCTGCAGACAGATGGTGCACTACAGGAACTGGGTTCACAAGCGTCTGTATTCATGCATTCAGCTTATCCTTTCAACATTAATGTATTACGGCATGTGTCAGTCTGAATGTGGGAAGGATGACATGGTCAGCCTTGGCTGCTTTTCTTTTCCAGGGACAGTCAGAAAATAAACATGGATATAATTTTATTTTCAATGATTATATATATATATATATTTCATGTCATATTATGTTCATATAATAAATGTTTTTATCTATTTACTACATTATATTATATGCTATATAAAAGTAGAAAATGGGTTGATGTGACAGAATGAGACTTGCCACAATAATTTGCAGAGTAGTCAAAATTAGTCTGGAAAAGATCACTAAGAGAAAGGATATAGGTTATTAAATTTAACCTAAAATTAAAATGGCGTCCTTTTCTATTTTGGGTCTTGATTCTTTATATTTCTGTATTCGGCAATATTTCCTAATTAGTTACTATGCAAAAATCCAAAATTCGTGAAAACTTGCTATTGTTGTGTTACCAAGATAGGAACAATTGCATCATCAGTTTGGAACTGATTAACAGCTTCATGAATTTAAACACATGCCACAATCATAACGTATTTCAAATTTATTATTTGATTTTATACTTAGACAGCTGTAGCTACCATGAAATAACTAACTAAAAAAGAAGGAAAAATACTTTAAACATTTATTTAGAGATAATATTTTGAGTGCAACATTTACCTATTATTCATTAGTTATAAAATTAAGAGCATTTAATTAAAAAAAAACCTTATCAGGTATATGTATTGTAATAGCTAAGTAACTAAGAGACCACATTTTTGAGGCTTGAGAAAAGTACAGAGGGACACTTCCTGTGTCTCCCTTATCGTGAACCAATGCACACAAATACAACAATCATGACATATACCTTAAATTAACCCTTCACCCCATGGGAAGTGGTAGAGAATGGAGTATGGTTTGACTTGGACAGAGTTGCATGTATTGTTATATTTCTAATTCATTATAGGAATAATTGTGGACTCCACTTTTGTTCAGCTAGTGTACTGCTTATAATTGTAAAATAGCTGTTAAACAATTGTTCCAAAAGCTCAGCTTTGTACGATATTAATGACTATTCAACCTTTTGTGAGACACTTAGTGTGGAAGAACGTGAGAGATTTATAATTAAAACAATCTTCTGAATGAATTGTTTGCTCAGAAAACAAAGAGTCTGCCTTTACCTTGGCTCTGGTAATTGACAATTAATTGACAGCATGGTTGACAGTGCATTTGGCTAGGCTGCAGCACTTACTAGGAATGGGATTTAAATCCATATTATCTCAGGCCTTGTAATATTATTAACCGTAACTCACTAGCAGAATTCAACACATGATTGAACACATGATTCATCTCCACATCATTAGAGAGTGTTAATCAGTGCAATGGAGAGGCTTGTATTGTTCCATGTTATGATTATTCTCTCTATGTTTGCATAAACGATGTTAGATGAACAAATATGGAAATGGAACTCTCATTTAAAAAAAGAAATTTAATGGTTAAATCCAAGAATAGCTCTGGGGATGTTTTTTCAAGACAATCCTTAACAAATGAAAGTAAAGTACTCATAATGAATAAAAGTGGCCTAGTATGCTTTCATTTATGAGCAGATATGATAGATCCTAAAACACTTCTTCAAGTTGTGGTTTTCTAATATTTAAGTCTACTTGGTGAGCTAGTCAACACTTGAGCTAATCCTTTAAAAAAATGAAAGGGTAGTTTGATTAGTTAGATTTCGTCACAGTTTTAACCCTTTCTACTGCCTGCTAACAAGCTCTGTGCCCTGTTGCTCAATATCACAGTGGGCAGAAATTTAGGTGTTCTGTAATCCTCAGTTCTGTCACCTACAAGACCGTTAAACTCATTATAACCACTCTAATACTCTATCACTAGGAGTCCCCAAAGCTCACAATGAGGTATTTTATTTGATGGTGTATAGTACTTGTTGTAGATCCTTGCAAAACAGTTTTTAAAGCACTAAGATAGTTCACCAGGCAAACACTTGTAGCAAAAGCTTTACCATAAACAGAGCTGCATTTCAAGAAGCCGATCAGAGAGGGCTGACTTCCAAAACATATAAAGAAACTAGACACCAGCAAATCACATAACTCAATTAAAAATGGGGTACAAAGCTAAACAGAATTCTAAACACAGCAGTATCTAATAGTCAAGAAGCACTTAACATAATGTTCGCCATTTTAGGTCATTAGAAAAATTCAAATTAAAATGACTCTGAGAATCCTTCTTACACCAGTCATAATGGGTAAGACCAAAACTCAACCAATAGCTCAGGTGGTAGATATGTGGAACGAGAGGAACACGTTTCATCATTAAGGTGTCAGTGCAAATTTGTACAAGTATTTGGAAATCAATTTGGTGATTTCTCACAAAATTGGGAATAGAACTACCTCAAGACACAACTATACCACTCCAGGGCACACACACAAATGATGCTCCACCACCAGAAGAACACTTGCTCAAATGTGTTCACAATAGAATGTTTGGTCATTGGCAGAGACAGGAAAGAACATAGATGTCTTTCAACAAAAAGAATGGATGAAGAAAATGGGCTACATTTACACAATGTCATATTAACCAGCAATTAATTAAAAGCAGTGACATCATGAAATGTGCAAGCAAATAAGTGGAACTAGAAGAGATCATTCAGAGTCAGGTAATCCAGACCAAAAAGGACACAGTATGTACTCACTTACAGTAGGTATTAGATATAAAGGACAATGCAATAATCCGCAGACCCAAAGGTGCTAGATTGCAAGAAGTGCTCCAGATGGGATGCACAGATCTCAGGGAGAAGGGGAAATAGGATAGATATTATGAATAGATAAGGGTCGGTGGGACTGGTCAGAGGTAGGGATGGGGATGGAACATGAGATAGCAGGTGGAGAGAGAACAGAGGAAAAGAGTGCTGGCAGAGCCAACTGGAACAGGGGATTCATATCTCTGGTATTAGGTAGAAACCTAGGGCAATGGGAAATCCCAGGAATCTATGAGGTGATCAAGTCCCAAAACAATGTGAAATATGGAACTTGAACCAGCCATCTCCTTTAACCAGGCAACACTTCAAACGGAGCGACTGGGACACCAACCCACCTACGAAACCTTTGACCTACCATTTTTTCTGCCTCCAAGATACACAGGGTAAAGGTGAAAAAGAAATTGAGGGAGTGGCCAAGTAATGACTGACACAGTTTGAGAATCATGCCATGGGAGGGAACCCATCCCTGACACTGTTAATGATATTCTGCTATTCTTACAGACTAGAGTAACCCTCATCAGAGAGACTTCATCAGAAACTGATGGAAACACATGCATAGACCTATAGCCAAACGTGAAAAACAGCTTGGGGGATGCTGTGGAAGCGGGTAGAGAGGACTGTAAGAGACAGAGGGGTTAAAGACACCACAAGACAAGAAAACCTACAGAATCAGCTAACTTGGCCCCATAGGGGCTCACAGAAAGTAAACTGATAACCAGAGTCCATACATAGGAATCTCTAGTCATTTTACACACATATAACAGTTGTTCAACTTGATCTTCATGTAGGACTCCTAATAGCTGGATAAAAGGCTGTCTCTGACTCTGTTGTCTGCCTTTGGGATTTTTTCCATCTACTGGTGTTGTTGTAAAAATATAAAAATAAAAAAGTATTGATGTCTTTTACCTCGCTGGGTCCTGTACCGTGGTGCCCCAGGATATCTGCTAGATATCTTGGTGGAAGCACATCCCAGCTGCACACTTTCCTTCACTCAAACCCTCACATAAAAGAACACACAACACAATAATCCTTGACCCAATTGATAAGATATAATTGCCCAGTTAAACATACAAAGCCCGATACCATCTCCCTTAGGAACATTGATGGGGTTGGGGATTTAGCTCAGTGGTAGAGCGCTTGCCTAGCAAGCGCAAGGCCCTGGGTTCGGTCCCCAGCTCCGAAAAAAAGAAAAAAGAAAAAAAAAAAAAAAAAAAAAAAGGAACATTGATAACAACCTGTAAATACACAGAGCAGAATCTTAACATCACCTGCCATGGCTTCTCCCCTCCGTCTTTCTTTCTCTCCCTCTCTGTCCTAGTCTCCTCCTCTTCCTTCAAACTTCTCTCCCGCCCATCCTTCCTTCTCCTCCAATGACAGGCCTCCTTCTATCCTGTACCTGCCCCTCACCTTTACTTTACAATTCAATGGGGAGGTGGTTCTGGTGAAGTCACCTGAGCTCTGAGTACAAGAGTAGGCAGCTGTCCTTGGGGCAGTGGAATTAGCATCAAAATACAGATAACTTCAGGGCAAACCACAACATACTGGGGTGTGTATTCTCGTCTAAATAGGAGAAGATGCACCGAGTATTACAGCAATTTGATATGCCAAGGCAGGTTGATATTCATTGGTGACCTCCCCTTTTCTAAAGAGAAAGGGAGAAGTAAAGGTGGCAGGTGAGGGAGAAGGACTGGATGGAGAGAACTAAGGGGAAACTATGCTCAGGATTTAACATTAATTATTTAACTAATTAATTAGTTAAACAAGAAAGAAATACCAACTTCAGAAGGTTTCTTCTAATCTTCTCATATAGAATACCCATGTCTGTCTGTCTGTCTGTTTGTCTCTCTCTCTCTATCACACACACACACACACACACACGCACGCACGCACGCACGCACGCACGCACACATGCTACACATAAAATCAATGGTAAATACAGATTTTAGCAACTTACGCACCATGGCAGTTCTCCCTTCTTTCTCTAGGATAGACATCAGTGTCTGGCTTCCATTTCTTGTGTGACTTGGTGTCCCAAATGTGAACAATCTTATAAGTAGGAGCATAATTTCATTCCCCTAGGCCGTGGAGTCAGGCTCTATACTTTTGTTGCCTGCCCACTGGGACTACTGAAAGTAACTACTCAGTTTTGTGTACCTTTTCTGTGGAGGAGGCTACACAAGCCATACCACAGGTGAGAATCTTAGGGATCATTTAGAGCTGCGCTTCCATAGGTGCCTGAAATAGAAACAAAACAAAAACTCCCCAGCTCCTTAAATTATAGCAATGCTACTCAGACTTCCCTCTTCTATCCATGGTAACTGTTTTGTCTGTGCCTGGCATTCTGAGCAAAATAGCAGATCACGCCATTGTTTTTAGAAATAAAAGACTTTTTGTCATTATAGATTCTCAGATTTGTACATGTACTATATTACCTTAAATAAAAGAAACACATCCTGAACAACACTATATTTCTAGATGGCCCAAGGGTTCTATGGAGGGACTGCCTGTCATAACCTATATTCACATTTCTTCTTATGAAGCACAAAACTGGTCTGTATTTCAAAATCAATGAAGGAGTATATGGCCAGATGACTTAATTTGTGCTAAAGAAATATATATATATATATATATATATATATATATATATATATATATTTCTCAAATTCTCTCCCTGTCTAAGATTCCTTCCAATATTCACATATATAAATGACTTCAGAACATGGAAAATGAAATAATGCACAAGGGGTAAGAATCTCTAAATGACTGAGGCTATTGTTAATTTGCCGACTGCCATGATGTAGATGGGAAATAAATTTGCATTGCCTTTTGTCATTGAGAAATATAAATCCATTTCTCACAGCAGTGAGCACAGGAAGTTATTTAGTGCCGTAGCTAAAAGTGTAATTAATGTTGATGAACTTAAGAGTAAGCTTGCAAGCTGTAAGAAAACAAATACCAAAAGATTACAAGGTAGCATGGGTCCTGTTCTACTGTCAAACGTACCAACATCTATAACACTGTTAACTAAGATTAGCTAGCTAGCTTTCTAGCCTGTACCACAAATAAACTAACAGGTAAGGTTCAGTAGTGAAATGTTGATTGTATTATTGGTGCTCTTTAAGCCAATTTTTGAAATAAAAATGATAAGCTTAAAGTGTCTTAGTTCTTGAAGAAATAAAAGGTCATAATATATACCCACACAGTGGGGTTTGAATCGTTATGAAAGCTGAATCTAGGTTTGTCCCAGTCAAACACAGCCGAATAGGAAACATGACTTCTAAGACACAGTGTTTACCTGGGTTTGTCATTCAATCCCTAGGATGAGGGGTGAACATTACTTACATCTTCCCCCGGGAAAGAATTTTAGCAAAAGGTTTTTATGGGACACAAACAACCTTTAATGGCATTTCCGAGCAACTAAGAGGGACATTTAACTATATACATCAGTTCAATTCAATTAATATGGAGAATATGTAATGAAGTATCTTCATATATATGGAATGAGAGACTGGATTGTCATCATTGTATGAAAGCAAGCTTTAGTCTAGATTTACATCATTCTTCTATATACTCAGATGGTATTCTTGGGTAGAATGGACTCTGACCCGTTGGTCATTGCCACTACGTACCTGTTGTGAAACTGGAGAAAAAATATTAAAAGATGCATTGCTCTGGTGATCTGGCCATATCTTTATATAATTGTGCTGATGGAGTTGCAGATCATATTATTTTATGCTGTGTGTATTCATGTTAAGACCAACCATGGGTATCTTCTGTGATCTTATTTTTTTTTAAACAAGGTCTTTCATTAAACCTATAGTTCACAATTTGACTCAACTCTATTTTTCTTTCTGATTCCATCCTCCTAACGCTTCAATTACAGGCTCTAGCTGTTTTTTTGTTTGTTTGTTTGTTTGTTTGTTTTATGAGTCTTGTGAGGACTGAACTCAGATCTTCATGCTTGTGTGTCAAGTACTTCAATGGATAAGTCATCTTCCTAACCCAGATCACTTTATTCATTTGTGTTCTGAGTAGGAGGAACAGAAAGTGAATGTTTCCCACTGGGACATTTAAGGACTGATATTCATAGAACGGGGCAAGTGGCATGCTAGAAGAAGAATTATTGCCAGCAGTGATATGAAGAATCACGGTGCACTACCAATTACACCTTTAAGTGGAAACAGCACACTCTTTTTATTACCTTCAACTCTGATTTAGGAAAATCTTTTCCATGGATCAAAAAAAACTTAATATTTTTAATAGTAATACAAATACTAAGTTAAGTGATAAAATGAATGAAATCAGTACCATCTTTTCATTTTTTTATTCTCATTTGAACTCATTTATGTGTTTGTGATGCTTGTAGATGAACCAGGAAACAGAGACATACAATCAGTTTGTCATCTAGTCTTTGACCAGAAAGTCACTGAGCGATATCATAGATCTTCTGAGCCTTGAGCACATTGCTTTCCTTTATTCTCATGTTGCATGTAGCACAGACTTTTTCATGCTCATCTTACTCTGTATTGCTTGCTCAAGGAGAGCTGACCATAGTATTCATCAGTCCATTCTAGCTCACTGACTTTAAAAGTATTTACATAGTACAGAAATGTATTGCCAAAGTGACCATGTGCATAGATCAATTTAATTCGGCTCTGTTTCATTTTTCCAAATGTAGTTGTGATCCTTGCTCACCTTATAATTAAGAAGGTAAGAATCTTATTTGCATGTTTCTTTTTTCCTATTTTGTTTTTCCACCAACTTTTATACACATCTGTCCCTATGATAGTTTTACTCTGATAATTGAACATTACATTTTTTTCTTTCTAAAAGTAGTAATAGCTACTCAGAAATTATTAAGGAACAATATGTCATCATGGAATGCTCACAATAAGCAACTGGACTTGTTAACACCGTGTTAGGTTTGAAGTAAGATAACAAGGAGCTAGAGACTGTGAGAAACAGTCTGGACCATAGACAGGGGAGGATTTGAAACTATTTTAACATTTACATGTTCTGATTTCAACTCTATAGCTTTTATATCAATACATTATATTTTTTTCTGAGATCAAATCTATTTGCCTGAGATATAGTTCTATAGATTTAAACAGGATTATAACTTCATCCATAAAATTAAAAATTTTATTTTCTACCTTTAAAATAAGAGAGGTCGAAGCACAGATTATTCTTTTATTTAGTAATAATAACTATCAAGGATTGCTTACATAGGAGGAAACAGATGCAATGCTGCTCACTTCGCGTGACCATTTCATGTTGAAATGTGCGTTATTCCTATATATTCACTTCAGCACAGTCTCAATAGGGCATATCTGACCTGGGGAATCTTAGTTCTTTTGTGAAGAAATAGATTAATTGAAGAATGCAAATCGATCCATTCTTTTAACCTTGTATAAAGCTCAAGTCCAAGTGGATCAAGGACCTCTACATAAAACCAGATACACTCAAATTAATAGAAGAAAAAGTGGGGAAGAGCCTTGAACACATGGACATCAGGAAAAAATTCCTTAATAAAACACCAATGGCTTATTTTCTAAGATCAAGGATTACAAATGAGACCTCATAAACCTGCAAAGCTTCTGTAAGGCCAAGGACACTGTCATTAGGACAATATGGCAACCAACAGATTGGGAAAAGATCTTTACCAATACTACATCCCATAGAGGGCTATGATCCAAAATATATAAAGAACTCAAGAAGTTAGAGTTCCATTGTTGCCCAGAAAGGCCATCCTCTGCTACATGTGCAGTTGGAGCTATGAGTCAGTACATGTATAGTCTTTGGGTAGTGGCTTAGTCCCAAAGAATCTCTGGTTGGTTTGCACAGTTGTTCTTATCGGGTTGCAAGCCCCTTTAGCTCTATCAATCCTTTCTCTAATTCCTCCAACAGTGGTCTTGTTCTTAGTTCAGTGCTTTGCTGCTAGCATTTGCCTCTGTATTTGACATGTTCTGGCTGTATCTCTCAGGAGAGATCTACATCCGGTTCCTGTCAGCGTGCACTTCATAGCTTCATCAATCTTATCTAGTTTTGGTGGCTAGATATGGATCATATGTGGGGCAGGCTCTACATGGCTGTTCCTTTAGTCTCTGCTCTAAACTTTGCTTCCATATCCCCTCCAGTGAATATTTTTGTTCCCTGTTTAAAGAAGGACTGACTGAAGCATCCACATTTTGGTCATCCTTCTTATTGAGCTTCATGTGATCTGTGGATTTTATCTTGCGTAATTCAAGCTTTAGGGCTACTATCCACTTATCAGTGAATGCATACCTCGTGTGGTTTTCTGTGATTGGGTCACCTCATTCAGGATGATATTTTCTAGTCTATGAATTTCATTAAGTCATTGTTTTTGATAGCTGAGTAGTACTCCATTGTGTAGATGTACCACAATTTCCATATCCATTCGTCTATTGAAGGGCATCTGGGTTCTTTCCAGCTTCTGGCTATTATAAATAAGGCTGCTATGAACATAGTGGAGCATGTGTCTTGTTCTCTGTTGGAGCATCCTTTGGTGTATTCCCAGGAGATGTATAGCTGGGTCCTCAGGAAATTCGATACCCAATTTTCTGAGGAACCTCCAGACTGATTTCCAGAGTAGTTGTACCAATTTGCAACCTCACCAACAATGGAGGAGTGTTCATCTTTTTCTACATCCTCACCAATATCTGTTGTCCCCTGAATTTTTGATCTTAGCCATTCTGACTGGCATGAGGCAGAATTTCAGGGTTGTTTTGATTTGCTTTTCCCTGATGACTAAGGATGTTGAATATTTCATTATGTGCTTATCACCATTCCATATTCTTCAGCTGATAATTCTCTGTTTAGCTCTGTACCCCATTTTTAATAGGGTTATTTGATTCTGTGAAGTCTAACTTCTTGAGTTCTTTGTATACTTTGGGTATTATCCCCCTATCACATGTAGGATTGGCAAAGATCTTTTCCCAATATATTGGCTGCAGTTTTGTCCAAATGACAGCATCCTTCATCCTTTGCCTTACAGAAGCCTTGCAGTTTTATGAGGTCCCATTTGTCATTGCCTGATCTTAGAACATAAGCCGTTGATTTTTGTTTAGGAAATTTTCCCAAGTGTCCAGATCATCAAGACTCCTCCCCACCTTTTCTTCTATTAGTTTGCATGTATCTGGTTTGATGTGGAGGTCCTTGGTCCACTTGCACATAGCTTTGTACTGGGTGATAAGAATAGATGGATTTGCATTCTTCTACATGCTGACCTCCAATTGAACCAGCACTATTTGTTGAAAATGCTATCTTTTTCTCCCTGGATGGTTTTAGCTCCTTTGACAAAGATCAAGAGAAGATAGGTTTGTGGTCTTCAATTTTATTCTACTGATCTACCCGCCTGTCTCTGTTTGATCATCATACAATTTTTATCACTATTATTCCTTAATATTGTTTGAGGTCAGAGATGGTGATTCCTCCAGAAGTTGTTTTACTGTTGCTTATAGTTTTTGCTTTCCTTGGCTTTTTATTATTCCAAATGAGTTTGCAAATTGGTTTTACTTACTAAAAAATCGAGTTGAAATTTAGATGGGGATTGTGTTGAATCTGTAGATTCCTTAGGAAAATTGGCCATTTTTACTACGTTAATCATGCCAATCCATGAGCATGGGAGGTCTTTCCATCTTCTGAGATCTTCAATTTCTTTCTTCAGAGACTTGAAGTTCTTTTCATAGAGATCTTTCACTTGCTTGGTTCGAGTCACACCGAGGTATTTTATGTTATTTATGGCTATTGTGAAGGTGTCATTTCCTTAATTTCTTCTCAGCCTGTTTATCCTTTGAGTAGAGGAAGGCTACTGACATGTTTGTGTTAATTTTATACCAAGACACTTTGCTGAAGTTGTTTATCAAGCTTAGTAGTTCTCTGGTGGAACTTTTGGGGTCACTTAACTATACTATTATAACATCTGCAAATAGTGATATTTCAACTTCTTCCTTTCCAATGTGTATTCTTTCAGTTGCTCTGGCTAAGGCTTTGAGTACTATATTGAATAAGTAGGGAGAGAGAGGTCAGTTTTGTCTAGTCCCTGATTTTAGTGGGATTGCTTCAAGTTTCTCTCCACTTAATTTAATATTGGCTACGGGTTTGCTGTATACTGCTTTCAATATGTTTAGTTATGGGCCTTGATTTTCTGGTCTTTCCAGGAATTTTATCGTGAATGGGCGTTGAGCAACTAAAGCAATGATCATGTGCTATTTTTTCGAGTTTTCTTAAATAGTGGATTATGTTGATTGATTTCTGTATATTGAACCATCCCTACATCCCTGGGATGAAGCCTACTTGATCATGATGGATGATTGTTTGGTTGTGTTCTTGAATTCAGTTTCTAAGAATTATATGGAGTATTTCCATTGATATCCATAAGGGAAATTGGCCTGATTTTCTCTTTCTTTGTTGGGTCTTTATGTTGTTTAGGTGTAAGAGTAATTGTGACTTCACAGACGGGATTTGGTGGTTCTCCTTCTGTTTCTATCTTGTGGAATACTTTGGACAGTATTGGTATGAAGTCTTCTATGAAGGTCTGATAGAATTCTGCACTGAACCCATTTGGTCGTTTTTTTTTTTTTTTTTTTTTTTTTTGATTGGGAGACTTTCGATAACTGTTTCTATTTCTTCAGGAGTTATGGGACTGTTTAGGAGGTTTACCTGTTCATGATATAACTTTGGTACCTGGTGTCTGTCTAGAAAATTATCCATTTCCTTCAGATTTTCCAGTTTTGTTGAATATAGGCTTTTGTAGTAGGATCTGATGATTTTTTTTCTAATGTCCTCAGATTCTGTAGTTATGTCTCCCTTTTCATTTCTGATATTGTTAATTTGGACACACTCTCTGTGACCTCTGGTTAGTCTAGCTAAGGGTTTTCTATCTTGTTGATTTTCTCAAAGTACCAGATCCTGGTTTTGGTTCTGTTGATTCTTTCTATGGTCCTTTTTGTTTCTACTTGTTTGATTTCAGCCCTTTGATTGATTATTTCCTACCTTCTACTCATCTTGGGTGTATTTGCTTCTTTTTATTCTAGAGCTTTTATGTGTGCTGTTAAGCTGCTAATGTATGCTCTCTACAGTTTCTTATTGGAAGCACTCAGAGCTATGTGTTTTCCTCTTAGCACTGCTTTCATTGTATTCCATAAGTTTGGGTATGTTGTGACTTCATTTTCATTGAATTAGAAAAAGTCTTTAATGTCTTCTTTATTTCTTCCTTGACCTAGTTATCATTGAGTAGAGCATTGTTCAACTTCCATATATATGTGTGCTTTCTGTCATCATTGTTATTGAAGACCAGCCTTAGTCTCTGGTGATCTGATAGGATGCATGGGATTATTTCTATCTTCTTGTGTATGTTGATGACTGTTTTGTGACTGATTATATGGTCAATTTTAAAGAAGGCACTAGGAGGTGCTGAGAAGTTATATTCTTTTGCTTTAGGATAAAATGTTCTATAAATATCTGTTAAATCCATTTGCTTCATGACTTCTGCTAGTTTCTCTATGTCTCTAGTTTCTGTTTCCATGATCTGTCCACTGATGATAGTGGAATATTGAAATCTACTATTATTGTGTGAGGTGCAATGTGTGCTTTGAGCTTTAGTAACATTTCTTTTAGGAATGTAGGTGTCCTTGCATTAGGAGCACAAATATTTAGGATTGCGAGTTCATCTTGTGGATTTTTCCTTTGATGAATATGAAGTGCCCTTCCTTATCTTTCTTATAACTTTTTAGCCGATAGTTGATTTTCTTCAATATTAGAATGGCTATTCCAGCTTGAGAACATTTGCTTGGAAAATTGTTTTCCATCCATTTACTCTGAGGTAGTTTCTTCTTTGTTACTGAGGTATGTTTTCTTTATGCAGCAAAATACTGGGTGCTCTTTATGTATTCATTCTGTTAGTCTAAGTCTTTTTATTGGAGAATTGAGTCCATTTATGTTAAGAGATATTAAGGAATAATGACTGTTGTTTATTGTTATTTTTTTCTTAGAGCTGGAATTATGTACATTCTTTTTTTTTTTATTATTATTATTAACTTGAGTATTTCTTATATACATTTCGAGTGTTATTCCCTTCCCGGTTTCCGGGCAAACATCCCCCTCCCACCTCCCCTTCCTTATGGGTGTTCCCCTCCCAACCCCTCCCCCATTGCTGCCCTCTCCCCAACAGTCTAGTTCACTAGGGGTTCAGTCTTAGCAGGACCCAGGGCTTCCCCTTCCACTGGTGCTCTTACTAGGATATTCATTTGCAACCCTCACGAGGTCAGAGTCCAGGGTCAGTCCATGTATAGTCTTTGGGTAGTGGCTTAGTCCTGGAAGCTCTGGTTGGTTGACATTGCTGTACATATGGGGTCTTGAGCTCCTTCAAGCTCTTCCAGTTCTTTCTCTGATTCCTTCAACAGGGTCCTGTTCTCAGTTCAGTGGTTTCCTGCTGGCATACGCCTCTGTATTTGCTGTATTCTGGCTGTGTCTCTCAGGGCGATCTGCATTCACATTTTGATCATCCGTCTTGAGTTTCATTTGTTCTAGGCATCTAGGGTAATTCAAGCATTTGGGCTAATAGCCACTTATCAATGAGTACATACCATGTATGTCTTTCTGTGATTAGGTTAGCTCACTCAGGATGATAGTTTCAGTTCAACCATTTGCCTCTGAATTTCACAAAGTCATTGTTTTTGATGGCTGAGTAATATTCCATTGTGTAGATGTACCACATTTTCTGTATCCATTCCTCTGGTGAAGGGCATCTGGGTTCTTTCCAGCTTCTGGCTATTATGAATAAGGCTCACGATGAACATAGTGGAGCACGTGTCTTTTTTATATGTTGGGGCATCTTTTGGGTATATGCCCAAGAGAGGTATAGCTGGATCCTCAGGCAGTTCAATGTCCAATTTTCTGAGGAACCTCAGACTGATTTCCAGAATGGTTGTAGCAGTCTGCAACCCCACCAACAATGGAGAGTGTTCCCCTTTCTCCACATCCTCGCCAGCATTTGCTGTCACCTGAGTTTTGATCTTAGCCATTCTCACTGGTGTGAGGTGAAATCTCAGGGTTGTTTTGATTTGCATTTCCCTTATGACTAACGATGTTGAACATTTCTTTAGGTGTTTCTCAGCCATTCTGCATTCCTCAGCTGTGAATTCTCTGTTTAGCTCTGAACCCCATTTTTTAATAGGGTTATTTGTCTCCCTGCTGTCTAACTTCTTCAGTTCTTTGTATATTTTGGATATAAGCCCTCTATCTGTTGTAGGATTGGTAAAGATCTTTTCCCAATCTGTTGGTTGCCATTTTGTCCTAACCACAGTGTCCTTTGCCTTACAGAAGCTTTGCAGTTTTATGAGATCCCATTTGTCGATTCTTGATCTTAGAGCATAAGCCATGGGTGTTTTGTTCAGGAAATTTTTTCCAGTGCCCATGTGTTCCAAATGCTTCCCTAGTTTTTCTTCTATTAGTTTGAGTGTATCTGGTTTGATGTGGAGGTCCTTGATCCACTTGGACTTAAGCTTTGTACAGGGTGATAAGCATGGATCGATCTGCATTCTTCTACATGTTGACCTCCAGTTGAACCAGCACCATTTGCTGAAAATGCTATCTTTTTCCATTGGATGGTTTTGGCTCCTTTGTCAAAAATCAAGTGCCCATAGGTGTGTGGGTTCATTTCTGGGTCTTCAATTCGGTTCCATTGGTCTATCTGTCTGTCTCTGTACCAATACCATGCAGTTTTTATCACTATTGCTCTGTAATACTGCTTGAGATCTGGGATAGTGATTCCCCTGAAGTCCTTTTATTGTTGAGGATAGTTTTAGCTATCCTGGGTTTTTTGTTATTCAGATGAATTTGCAGATTGTTCTGTCTAACTCTTTGAAGAATTGGATTGGTATTTTGATGGGGATTGCATTGAATCTGTAGATCGCTTTTTGCAGAATGGCCATTTTTACTATATTAATCCTTCCAATCCATGAGCATGGGAGAGCTTTCCATCTTCTGAGTTCTTCTTCAATTTCTTTCTTCAGAGTCTTGAAGTTCTTGTTGTACAAATCTTTTACTTGCTTGGTTAAAGTCACACCGAGGTACTTTATATTATTTGGGTCTATTATGAAGGGTGTCGTTTCCCTAATTTCTTTCTCGGCTTGTTTCTCTTTTGTGTAGAGGAAGGCTACTGATTTATTTGAGTTAATTTTATACCCAGCTACTTTGCTGAAGTTGTCTATCAGCTTTAGTAGTTCTCTGGTGGAACTTTTGGGATCTTAAATATACTATCATATCATCTGCAAATAGTGATATTTTGACTTCTTCTTTTTCGATCTGTATCCCTTGACCTCCTTTTGTTGTCTGATTGCTCTGGCTAGAACTTCAAGAACTATATTGAATAAGTAGGGAGAGAGTGGGCAGCCTTGTCTAGTCCCTGATTTTAGTGGGATTGCTTCAAGTTTCTCTCCATTTAGTTTAATGTTAGCAACTGGTTTTGCTGTATATAGCTTTACTATGTTTAGGTATGGGCCTTGAATTCCTATTCTTTCCAGGACTTTTATCATGAAGGGGTGTTGAATTTTGTCAAATGCTTTCTCAGCATCTAATGAAATGATCATGTGGTTTTTTGTTCTTTCAGTTTGTTTATATAATGGATCCGTTGATGGTTTTCCGTATATTAAACCATCCCTGCATGCCTGGGATGAAGCCTACTTGATCATGGTGGATGATTGTTTTGATGTGCTCTTGGATTCGGTTTGCCAGAATTTTTTTGAGTATTTTTGCGTCGATGTTCATAAGGGAAATTGGTCTGATGTTCTCTTTCTTTGTTGGGTCTTTGTGTGGTTTAGGTATAAGAGTAATTGTGGCTTCATAGAAGGAATTCGGTAGTGCTCCATCTGTTTCAATTTTGTGGAATAGTTTGGATAATATTGGTACGAGGTCTTCTATGAAGGTCTGATAGAATTCTGCACTAAACCCGTCTGGACCTGGGCTCTTTTTGGTTGGGAGACCTTTAATGACTTCTTCTATTTCCTTAGGAGTTATGGGGTTGTTTAACTGGTTTATCTGTTCCTGATTTAACTTGGTACCTGGTATCTGTCTAGGAAATTGTCCATTTCCTGCAGATTTTCAAGTTTTGTTGAATATAGGCTTTTATAGTAAGATCTGATGATTTTTGAATTTCCTCTGAATCTGTAGTTATGTCTCCCTTTTCATTTCTGATTTTGTTAATTTGGACACACTCTCTGTGTCCTCTCGTTAGTCTGGCTAAGGGTTTATCTATCTTGTTGATTTTCTCAAAGAACCAACTTTTGGTTCTGTTGATTCTTTCTATGGTCCTTTTTGTTTCTACTTGGTTGATTTCAGCTCTGAGTTTGATTATTTCCTGCCTTCTACTCCTCCTGGGTGTATTTGCTTCTTTTTGTTCTAGAGCTTTTAGGTGTGCTGTCAAGCTGCTGACATATGCTCTTTCCTGTTTCTTTCTGCAGGCACGCAGCGCTATGAGTTTTCCTCTTGCACAGCTTTCATTGTGTCCCATAAGTTTGGGTATGTTGTATCTTCATTTTCATTAAATTCTAAAAGTTTTTAATTTCTTTCTTTATTTCTTCCTTGACCAGGTTATCATTGAGTAGAGCATTGTTCAATTTCCGCGTATATGTGGGCATTCTTCCCTTATTGTTATTGAAGACCAGCTTTGGGCCTTGGTGGTCTGATAGCACGCATGGGATTATTTCTATCTTTCTGTACCTGTTGAGGCCCATTTTTTGACCAATTATATGGTCAATTTTGGAGAAAGTACCATGAGAAGCTGAGAAGAAGGTATATCCTTTTGCTTTAGGATAGAATGTTGTATAAATATCTGTTAAGTGCATTTGGCTCATGACTTCTCTTAGTCTGTCTACGTCTCTGTTTAATTTGTTTCCATGATCTGTCTATTGATGAGAGTGGGGTGTTGAAATCTCCTACTATTATTGTGTGGTGTAATGTGTGTTTTGAGCTTTTAAGGTTTCTTTTCGTATGTAGGTGCCCTTGTATTTGGGGCTTAGATATTTAGGTTTGTGAGTTCATCTTGGTGGATTTTTCCTTTGATGAATATGAAGTGTCCTTCCTTATCTTTTTTGATGACTTTTAGTTGAAAATTGACTTTATTTGATATTAGAATGGCTACTCCAGCTTGCTTCTTCCGACCATTTGCTTGGAAAGTTGTTTCCCAGCCTTTCACTCTGAGGTAGTGTCTGTCTTTGTCACTGAGGTGTGTTTCCTGTAGGCAGCAGAATGCAGGGTCCTCGTTGCGTATCCAGTTTGTTAATCTATGTCTTTTTATTGGGGAGTTGAGGCCATTGATGTTGAGAGATATTAAGGAATAGTGATTATTGCTTCCTGTTGTATTCATATTTGGATGTGAGGTTATGTTCGTGTGCTTTTCTTCTCTTTGTTTTGTTGCCAAGACGATTAGTTTCTTGCTTCTTCTTGGGTATAGCTTGCCTCCTTATGTTGGGCTTTTCCATTTATTATCCTTTGTAGTGCTGGATTTGTAGAAAGATATTGTGTAAATTTGGTTTTGTCATGGAATATCTTGGTTTCTCCATCTATGTTGATTGAGAGTTTTGCAGGATACAGTAACCTGGTCTGGCATTTGTGTTCTCTTAGGGTCTGTATGACATCAGTCCAGGATCTTCTGGCCTTCATAGTTTCTGGCGAAAAGTCTGGTGTGATTCTGATAGGTCTGCCTTTATATGTTACTTGACCTTTTTCCTTACTGCTTTTAATATTCTTTCTTTATTTTGTCGTTTGGTGTTTTGACTATTATGTACGGGGAGGTGTTTCTTTTCTGGTCCAATCTATTTGGAGTTCTGTAGGCTTCTTGTATGCCTATGGGTATCTCTTTTTTAGGTTAGGGAAGTTTTCTTCTATGATTTTGTTGAAGATATTTACTGGTCCTTTGAGCTGGGAGTCTTCACTCTCTTCTATACCTATTATCCTTAGGTTTGATCTTCTCATTGAGTCCTGCATTTCCTGTATGTTTTGGACCAGTAGCTTTTTCCGCTTTACATTATCTTTGACAGTTGAGTCAATGATTTCTATGGAATCTTCTGCTCCTGAGATTCTCTCTTCCATCTCTTGTATTCTGTTGGTGATGCTTGTATCTACAGCTCCTTGTCTCTTCTTTTGGTTTTCTATATCCAGGGTTGTTTCCATGTGTTCTTTCTTGATTGCTTCTATTTCCATTTTTAATTCCTTCAACTGTTTGATTGTGTTTTCCTGGAATTCTTTCAGGGATTTTTGTGACTCCTCTCTATGGGCTTCTACTTGTTTATTTATGTTTTCCTGGAATTCTTTTAGGGATTTTTGTGATTCCTCTCTGTAGGCTTCTACTTGTTTTCTAAGGGAGTTCTTCATGTCTTTCTTGAAGTCCTCCAACATCATGATCAAATATGATTTTGAGACTAGATCTTGCTTTTCTGGTGTGTTTGGATATTCTGTGTTTGCTTTGGTGGGAGAATTGGGCTCCGATGATGCCATGTAGTCTTGGTTTCTGTTGCTTGGGTTCCTGCGCTTGCCTCTCGCCATCAGATTATCTCGAGTGTTACTTTGTTCTGCTATTTCTGACAGTGGCTAGACTGTCTTATAAGCCTGTGTGTCAGGAGTGCTGTAGACCTGTTTTCCTGTTTTCTTTCAGCCAGTTATGGGGACAGAGTGTTCTGTTTTCGGGCGTGTAGTTTTTCTTCTCTACAGGTCTTCAGCTGTTCCTGTGAGCCTGTGTCTTGAGTTCACCAGGCAAGTCGTTTGTAGCAGAAAAGTTTGTCTTACCTGTGGTCCCCAGGCTCAAGTTTGCTCGCGGGGTGTTGCCTATGAGCTCTCCTCGGCCTCAGCAGCCAGGAAGATCTGCGCCGCCCCTTCCGGGAGGTTCCGTGCACCAGGGTTCCAGATAGCTTTTGTTTTCCTCTGGGGTCAGTACTGTGTGCAGCGTGCAGTCTCTTCTGGTTTCCCAGGCGTGTCCGCCTCTCTGAAGGTTTAGCTCTCCCTCCCACGGGATTTGGGTGCAGAGAACTGTTTATCCGTCGGTCCCTTCAGGTGCGGTGTCTCAGGCGCAGTGGATCTGCTGCTCCTGGGCCCCTCTCTGGGTACCCAGAGGGCGTATACAGTTTCCTCCTGGGCCCGGGATGTGGGCAGAGGTGGGCAGCGTTGGTGGTCTCCTCCGCTCTGCTGCCTCAGGAGAGCCCGCCCGACCAGGCGGCAAGAACTCCCCTCCAGGGGGCCTGGGAGCAGAGAGCTGCTGAAGGCAGGGATCCTCCGCTGGTCCGGGAGTCTGGCCAAACACCGGAAGTGTCCCAATTATGTACATTCTTAGGTTACATATCTTAATATGTTCTGTGTTTGTGTTTGAGTAGCATGCATATGTACCACAGTGCTTGGGTAGAAGTCACTGGACAACTTGTGCGAGTCAGTCTATCCTTTTACTATGCGAGTTCCAGGAAGCAAACACAGATCGACAGACTTGACAGCAAATGTCTTTACTTACTGAGACATTTCAAATGCTGCATCATTAAATTTTAATAGCTACTTTATTAGCATATGCCTAAGATACATTTGAAAGCATAACTTAAATATAATAAGATAGTCAATGTTTATGCATTTCAATTTCTAGCTCACAAATACAATGGAGCAGATGTAGTCGAGACTGAAAATAAATTAAAAAAAATACATGATTTTACTCTATATAATGAGATTTATTTTTAAGAAATGGCCTTACTGTTGTGGAGTCTGGTGTATCTCAAATTCATAGATCACAGTCCAGATAGTCTGCAAGGAATTGATGCTGCCTTTCGATAAAATTTATACTGTGCATCATCTCAAGGCTTTCTGTTTATTTGGAGACACCAAATTCCATCCCTGAGGTTCATCCCCTTTAAATAAAGTCAACTGACTGGCAACTGTCATCATTCCTCAATATCTAATAGGTAATGCTTAAATTAATATTCAATTGCGTAACTGGATATCATATTCTCTCCCTTCTCAGTAAAACTGACAACGAAACTCATGCTGTCTAAACATGATCTGTCATTTGTGTTGGTCTTGGTCACACATTTTTAAAGTTCTCATAAGGTTGTTCTTTTATTATACATAGTCCATTATTAAGGAATAGAGATCCATGTTTTAATTTAAGATATTTCTTATAATTTTTTTCATTTAAGACAATTTATGTGCAAAAAATATTTGAATATAAAGGAGAAAGTTGAGCTTGTAAAAATGCCTTGTCATTGAGCATGTGCCTCTCCCAGTATGGGTTCACAAACATTTTCTCTAACCTCATATGAAAATTCAATACCACATTAGTTACTTGTTTTACTCATTAGTCCTGTCTTAGGCCTGTCCATTGGGAAATCTTTCAGTGAATTCTTCTATTCTATCTCAACTCCATCAATTTATCATTTGTCAGTTACAACTTCTTTATACAATGGGATTGCAACAAGTCCCAGCTTCATCATTTCTACATCTAACTCTAAGCCAAGAACCATGCATCTCTCTACAACCTATGCATGTATTTATGTGTGGATTGATTTAGCTGTCATGTCTTGTTCTTTTCTCAATTTCTACAGGGAGAAACTCAGCTCCCACCATCCCACCATCAGCTCCCTTCCATTAGTGTAGTCTCTCAATCTCAATACACACAGAAAACAACATCAGAACTGTGAACTGATATCAGAAGTTGGAACAAGTAGAAACCAGAGCAACTTTTCATGGGTCCTCTGTGTTAATTCTGTAAATTTCATTTTTTCTCAGTTACTCCTAAGCTGTTTAGTAAGAAGAGGTCATACATTTGTAATACAACTTGATTCTCTTATAACTGTCTTTCTTCTGGGATATTCTGCTCCTAATGTGTTTTGTTCTTATCACTTATATTGTAAAGTTTATGTTTTTTATTTGTTACTTTTACAAATGTATAATCCCATGTGTCCACATTAAGCACAAAAAACTATTTCACTGCTTTAACAAATGCCTTATATTCTACCTTCCTCTGACAGTAAGTTTTTCCTCCAGAACACATTTTAAATTTTATTTTCATTTAGTCTTTGAAAAAGGTTTACAAGAAGACAGTTCATCTTGATCATATCCAGTTCTTCATTTATGTAATAAATTCTATCCATTTAATTTAAGTTGTATTGTGTACACCTAGTTTAGATTAAATTATGTCCTTAGTGTGATTCATCAGTTTTAGATTATATATATAGTATCTATTCTAGCATTTTTGAAATTTTGATGAAACCTAACATAGTTTCATACAGTCACTTTGACTCAGCACAGTTCTGCCATTTTTGTTACTCATGCAAATGTTTATCATTTAGAGTACCTATATGTATTGCAGATTATATTATGCCAGACATTTTCCAATTCATATAATAAACCAACCATTGAACCCACACACATTGAATATAAGAAAAATATAGATAAAAGACGAGGGCCATAAATTTAATATCAATGCTCTTACTTCTGTTATAATTCTTTATTTTTTACAATATTGAAACAACATGCTTTATATTAAAGAAAAAAGTCCTGGAGTATTGAAACAAACTCTATTATTTATAACAGAAATATGTGAACAGATATGTTCTATTTATGTTCAATGGAATGATATTAAAAGTTTGTGGAATTGCTAAAAGTTCTGGTGTATTGAAATTAATTACAAACAAGACAGGAAGTAGATGTGATGGATGGTCAGTTGAGATTGTCACTGAGGCATAACATCAGCATTTAATAGCAGTCTCTGACCAGTTTACAAACATTAGGTAAAATAATGCTTTTTTTAAAAATTTTGATGTCTTATATTTAATTGCACCTGCATTCATGCTGTACTAGGCTATGTGGTTTATGGACTCAGTTCCTTTTAAACTACTGCCTTCTAAGAAATTTGATGCCACTAATTTGTAGATGATGTTACCTACAAAAAAATGTCATTTGTCAAGGCTCCTAAAACTAGTAATTATAAGTTGATGGCCTGAGTCCAATCACAGAGCCCATTCTCCAACCACAGCAACATCAACAGTGTCACTCTTTCTGCCACTGAGAATTACTTGGAATCTTGATGCCATTCGGAGCTTTCATTTGTTTTTCTATTATTATTAATTTTTTACTTTGTAAATTATGTATTAATGTTGCCTACAAAATTTCTCTAATATGTTATTCATTGAATGAGATCTATATATTTTACAATGGTGAAAATACAGAAATATACTTAATGACACAAGAAGTTTAGGGGAATAGAACTGGAATTAAAGTTTTAATTTTTTCCATGGGAAAAGGATAGAATGTTGATCATCAAAGAGATGTAAAGGTCATTGAAAATCAACTCAAAATTCACTTTGAGTAGGTAGAAATATGTTTGTGTTCCTTTACCCCTGATAGTCAATAATGTTTAAAAACAAATTAGTAATAGTTTTGCATGGCAAGTTTAAAGGCTTGTTTCACCTTTATTCTGTGTGTGCAGGCACACAAGTGTTGGTTTGTACATGTGGGTATCCAAAGATGGTAAATTGGAGGTCAGAAACAACTTGAGGAGATCCCTTTTCTCCTTACTCTGTGGGTGCTGGTGATAGTTTCAGTTGTCAGGCGTGGCAAGCACATTTAACTGCTGAGCCATCAGGCTAGGCATAGTTATAGACCACACTGTCCTTAAATTCCACATTCTCCTGCTTCACCTTCCTTTACCCTTACAGTATGTGTCACCAAAACTCTGCATGACAAGTTTTAAGCAGTTAAATTTTGGTAGTGCAAATTTTATTTATAGCAACTATGTAATTAGACAATATGAACCGCAGAGATTTTGCAAGTAAGCATAACAATAACAGAAGCAAAATGTAAAAACTTTTTCATAACATGGAAACAAGTGGGAAAATGAATAAGAGAAAAGAATTAGGAAGACTCAAAAGATAGAGAATATAGTGCAAAAAATATTTTTCAAAACAGGAAGAAATTCTAGGCACTAAGAAAATTACTCAGAAAAGAAAAATAATAATTTAATTAGATGAATTTAGAATATAAGTTAAATCAATTAGGTTATTAATAATCAGATATAGGGTGGTTAAATATGTAGTACTTAGAATAATCCCAGTAGAGCATGATAGAAAAGTGATATTATTTATAAGAGAAACAAAACTATGCCTCACATGAGGTTTATACCTTAAACATAAGGCACATGAAAATTTCTATTTCCTTGAATAACATTTTTATTAAATTATTTTATTTATTCACATCCCAAATGTCACTCTTCCTGGTTTCCCTTGCTGAGTTCTTCCCCATCCTTAGCTTCTGGGACAGTGCTCCCACTCACCCCTACCTTACTCCCACCAGCATGCCCCTTCCCCAGGGCATCACATTTCTACAAGTTTAAGAGCACCCTCTTCCACTGAGGCCAGATATGGCAGTCCTCTGCTACTTTCTGGGGGCCAAAGACCGGCCCATATATGCTCTTGGTTTGGTCTCTGGGAGCTCTCAGGGGTCCGGGTTAGTTGGTAATTTTGTTCTACCTATGGAGTTGCAGTCCTCTTCAGCTACTTCAGTCCTCTGAATTTCCTTGAATAATTAATATTAAGAACTCTCCTTTGAAGGATAAGGATGTTGCTGTGGCAACAGATAGAAATATTTCTTTCATTTGGAACACGATGCAGGCATGTGTACTATGTATTTTTGGCTGTATTAGCTTCCTAAGCTCAATGTTTATTTCTTCACCTGTTGAAGTTCCTGGGCCTTTCTCTTTGGTGCCAGGACAGATAAGCTTCTACAGGCAACATGAGACATTGATGGAATTCTCTTTGATGCAAATGAGGAAAAACTGACCTTGAGGAATGATTATTTTCTTAGCATCTACAAAATTTCAACTTAAACAAACTGGTTGTATACATATACAAATAGACCAATTTTTAAGACAAAGCTAGTCATATATTGGATTAGCTTCTTTGGTCTAGCCTATGCTGAGATTTCCTCTTAAGTTTATAACTTTTACTTTAACTAGTAGTGGTGTGTGTGTGAGTGTGTGTGTGTGTGTGTGTGTGTGTGTGTGTGTATGTGTATCATGATAAATTGGAAAGTTATTTAATTTCAGTAACCTGAATTGAGACACACACAATTGGATTGGTAATAAGTTGACTTATAGGTAAAACTGACAAAAAAATAAGACTAAACCCAAACTATTAAAAATATTGAGAGAAATTTCTGAATGACATGAGAATTATCCTTAACACATACACATGTGTACATGCGCACACACACACACACACACACACACACACACACACCACTAATAATTAAAGAAAAATACATGAACTTGAGAAAAAACTTTTAATATACTAGACAACAGAAGTCAGAAGATAATAGATGGTGCATGATAGAAGATAGAGAAAAGATAGGCTCTGTTTTGGAAATTGGTCAATGTGTGCTCCTTAAGACCAGAAGATCAGATGTTTGATATTCAGCATCAAAGTATACAAACATCCAAGCAACGTGACTGTCAGAATCCAGAGTCCATGCATCTTTGGTTCTATTAGAGCCAAAGTATGGTGTCCACCCCACAAGGGTAAAGGTATTTATTCTTATATCATCATACTGATTCAAACATTGGACTCTTCCACAAGCATTTCATAGACAAACATAAAGTTATAATTTGACCAGTTATCAGGGTATCCCTTAGTTAGTCAGCTTGACATATAAAATTAACATTATGTGTGGTGAATAGAGAATGTGGTAAATTCTGCATCAGTGTTAATGGTTAGGGCAAACAGCAGGATATTTGCATCTCCAATGCATACTTTGACCTGCTAATTATATTACTAAAATTATATTCCCAATGTGTGCATTCATATATTCACTTAAAGCTGTTCTCCTTTTTCTTTATAGTAATAAAGACATACACATAGCTTCCTAGTTTTCATTTCAGCATCTTCCTTATGTGACTTTTTCTTTCTAGTTATCAGAAGTAATGGACTGTGCTTTCAGATGAAGCCTGAAGATAGTACTACCAATGAGACATCCTTCCCTATTATATGTTATACATCGAATACCTGGCTGTCTGCCTAAAGGAATTACAGCAGTTAGAGCAGCAGTGCAGGTGATGAAAAGGTTCGGTTGAGAAAGCATCTGAAAAGACAATGTGAGTCCTTGAGTGACTGTTTGGTCAGAATATAAGAATTAGGTGTATTTTTGTGGTGGATACAAGCATAAAAAATGTAATTGTTACCGAAGGTTTAACATCTGAAGTGAAGCTCCATGATGTCAGACTGGGTTTGCCAATGTCTTCATTGATATGTGTAGACGTTGGGGCTTTGCAAATGCTTGTTTTAGTGAGTATGCTAATGTTGTTATGTGACTAGTTTTCTTTGCCAGCTCATAGTAATATAGATTTCTTTTTAATAAGCACACTTGGGCATGTTAATGTATATCTATTGTTTCAATACTCTGGAGGGTGAAAAATAAGGATCAGGAATTGAGGCTAGTAAGTTCCATGCCAGCCTAGGCTACACATGTAATACGAACCTGTCTCAAAGTAAAACTTAATTAACATAAGAGCAGGCATGGTGTATTCACTGACAAGTGGATATAAGTCAATACATCAGAACACACATGATACAACTCACAGACCACAGAAGGCTTAACAAGAAGGCTCAAGTGGGAATGCCTGAAAGCTACATAGAAGGGGAACAAAATAATCATGGGGGGATGACAAAGGGGAGAAACTAGATGTGAGAGCGGGAAGGAGACTAGGAGGGCCAGGATCAGGTATAGGGACAGACAGGAGGGACGCCCAGATGGACAGGAAAATGAATTGAAGTATGCAGTAGTGGTGGTTAGAGGGCAGAGGGAATCTCTAGATAGTGCCAGAGACTGCTAGCGAGAGGCTCTCAGGACTCAATGGGGATGGCTTTAGCCCAAATGCCAAATAGTTTAGAGATGGGACCCTAAGAGAACAAATTCAGTAGACAGTCATGGTCCTCAGTTGAGGCAGGAGGCCATCCACCCACCTTCAAAATTTTTAATCCAGAAATGTTCATGTCTAAAGGAAGTGCAGGGACAAAAATGGAGCAGAAACTGAAAAAATGCCACTCAGTGACTGACGTACTTGAGAGTGATGCCATACATACACACCAAACCCTGACACTATTACTAAGGCAAAATTGTCCATGAAGACAGGAGTCTGGCGTGGCCGTCATCAGAGAGGCTCTACCAGCAACTGATTGAGACAAATGCAAATACTTACAGCCAACCATTGGATTGAGTTTCGAGACCAATATAGCAGAGATAGAAGAAGGTCTGAAGGAGCTGAAGGGGATTGAAACCTCATGGGAAGAACAACAGTGTCACCTACCCAGACCCCTCAGAGCTCCCAGATACTAAGCCAAAAATCAAGGAGGATGCATGGGTGTTTTGATGGCCAGGGCATATGTGCAGCTGAGGACTGCCTTTGTATGGCCTCAGTGGAAGAGGATGACTTAATCCTTGGAAACCTGATGCCCCAGGGAAGAGGGACGCTGGTAGGGGGGAGGGGGAGGGGCAGTGAGTGAGTGGGGGAGCAGCCAGCCTCTCAGAGGAGATGGGAGGCAGGGTGTGAAGACTTCAGGGGCTGGGGACTGGGAAGGGGCCAATTTTTGGAATGTAAATAAATAATTTAATGAATATTCAAAAAGAGAAATGGTAACAATGCCATTGTCTGTCTTCTCCCACCATGTGCTTTGCTTCTAACATGCTAGGTTACAGCTAATCTAAAACAGACAATCCTGCAACATATCTTTTTTAAAATGTATATTCAGTTTGAATATATCAACCCAAGCAATGAAGTGAAGCAAAGATTAACTTTGAATTATAAAATTATCCTATTTTCATATTTTTTTTACTCTCTTCTTTCTGAAATCTAAATGCAATGTGGGTCTCTCTCCCTCTTGTCTTAGTTTCTTTAATTGTGATTAAATCCAGGAAAGGCAAGTTCCCTGTAGGCCTTTCCTGGTGAGGAGGACTCTGCTAGAAATTGCTCGGCAGTTAATAGGCACAGAGTGGAGCATGTGTCCCTACTGTGAGTGTGTGTGTGCGTGTGTGTGTGTGTGTGTGTGTGTGTGTGTGTGTGTGTGTGACCATATGTATATATGATTAGAACTTACAGGCTAGCTAAAAATGTCTTCACATTAATATGCAATAATACAGTGTTCTTTTATAATACAATTTTGAAAATTGTATGAAAAAGGCATGGGCATAGTACTTACTCATTGAATAAAACAGAGAGTCTCAGTGTTCTCTTTACTTTTTTCTCTCATGATCTATATAGGCCCTGGCAAGAAATTCTGTCAGTCAAAATGTTAAATTCAGTAAAATCTCATGTGGAAGGAGAGGAAAAGGGGCCGATAAGGAAGGTGTTATATGCCTGAAAACATGACAATTTTTTTTTGTCTTGTAATGAGTCAAAAGAAGAGACCAAAAGATATGATCAGCATTTTCATTTGTTATAGCATATCCTATGTTACAGTTTATTCTGTGTTACAGTGAATTCTTCTAACTTTAATACCTGTTAATTTACCAAGAGAGGAATTAGTACTGAATTTACCTATTATATGAACCCAATAAAGGCACTGTAAGAATTAAAATTTTATAGTGAAAGTGTTATTAAACACATTTCAGCAAGGAATGTGCTAAAATATATGTATATTTAGCTTTAAAATATGTATTTCATTTTGCATTTTAAGATTTATTTTTTGTTTATCTATTGTATGTTTGGGGGTATGTATGTGGTATATATATCAGTATGTATATATGGGGTTAGGGGCATGGCTGTGTGTGTGTGATTGTGTGTTGAGTGTGTGTTTGTGGGTGAATGTGCATGTCTTTGTGTGGGTGTGGCATTGGTGGGGTACTTGGTTTATGTCAGAGGACAGATTGTAAGAGTAGATTTTCTCCTTCTGTGATGTGGGGTCCCGAGATTGAACCGGGCTCATCAGGCTTGGGAGCAAACACCTTTATCCAGAGAAACATCTTCCAACCTGAAATATGTCTATTTTACCTTTAAAACATGTATTTAGTCTAGAGAAGGAGTGCAACTTAAATTAATACCAATAAGAACTGAGTAAAACTCACTCTGTTGTAGAATTTGAGTATTTTCTTATTTCAGTTTAAAATAACCTTTCCTAGTTATTGCATTCTCTACACAAAGAGCTAGACAAGTTTAAGTGTTCTCCTCATAAATGATCTAAATGGATTGTCATTTTTGGCTATGAGTTCACATTCATTCAGGCATAGTTGTCAAGTGACACAAACATATCTTAAATTCTTTTATATAATGCATAGAATTCTTGATCTATCAAGAAGAACACTTATAGTACACTAATTATTTGACATAAAGTGATTAAAATGATATTGACTGACATTCTCAGCCTTCCTTAGTGGCTTATAGTTCTTCGTATAGGACTGATGCCTTCTAGGCTTCTGCCTACCCATGTTACCATGTCTATTGATGTCCTTGGAAGGTAGGGGAAGAATTTTTGTAAATATATTAACTCAAAATTCAAAAAAAATTAATGAAAAAGGAAAGAAACTGGTACAGTTCTTGGAATCTATCTTCCATTCTGTTTGGACTTTGGCAGTTCTGATTTCCTTTATAGGAGTAACTTCACAGTGTTGAGAGAGTGTGCCATGGGAATTTGATTATTAATTCTGATTTCAAATTCATACCACATACACAGAATAAATACATGATCAGGCTTCACTGTGTAGAATACAGCACAATTTATGTGTTCTTATACACTAAAAAGATCATTATTCTTCTGTTAAAATAATAGGAACTGAGTTTCAATATTTTATCAGTGACCAAAAGTAAATGATGCTTCCTGCAGCTTACTAAAATTAAAAATATATTTCCCATTGTCATATTTTAGGAGAAAGAAAAATGATGGGTCTTTTAGAGTAGCATTTTTACAAAGAATTGAAAAAATTCAAGGTTATAATGATTTGTAGGTATTATCAGTTGTGAAGTGTGAAAGGCATGTTTCATTGTAGAGTATTTTGTCTGTGCTGGGGTTAGTACTGAGAAGAGAGGGAAGCCATGGCAATAAGTAGGTGCTTATTGTTTACAATACTAAGATGAAGCACCTATCACCATGCAGTCGCAGTGAAACATAAATAATATCTATTATATGTATACACACACTTCATGTAGGGATCACATTCCTTTGGATCAATAGTTTTCTTCCATTCACCAGTTACCTATTTAATTTAATATTTTAGTTATTCATACTCATCATTTACTAAAATATAAGACTTCCTCGAGTTATGGCCCATAGACTGTTGGAGAGTAACACTGAGACCAATATGAATGAACAGCCACTAGATAGTTCTCCATCCACTTGAGAGATCCAGGATTATATCACCATTAGCCACGTTTCTTACAGAGTAAGAAATACATAAGTATTTTATAATATTTTCAAATGACTGCTATGATCATAGTAATTGATAACATTTACTAGTATGTCACGTTGAATTAAATTACTTTTATGTGATTTGAAATTAATTAAATTTTGTGGCAATAGTTTTTATACTGGAATGAGAGTTTATTTTAGAAAGGATTTTTGATGAAAGATTTGATAAGTCTATAAAGTCTTCTATAATCCACTTGAATGGATTTAAATCAGCATAGTATAAGAATTTTCATAGGCAGTTTGAAAATACTATGATATTATTTCAATGAATTTTTAGATCTGGATTCATGCAAGTATTTATGGCACTAGAATTGAATAAATCATTATTCCTTGGGAGAATTTTATTATAAGCTACATATTATAATACAACTTCATGCTATCATATAAGAATTCAACTGTCACAGTTAAAATGATGAACATTATAAAATCATAGAAATAGGAATTTGAAATAAACCTGTAGCTTTTAAATCAAATTTTATATCTAAACAAGGAACAAAAAATGAGATGCATACTAGTAATACTATTGAAAGAAATCATACTGTGCATTGTTGTAAATTAACTATTATCTATATTATACACTTACAAAGAGAATGTGTGCCAAGTAATATATTGGAATGTATTTTAATTAAGGTTACTATTGCTGTGATAAAACACAATTGCTCAAAGAAAGTTGTGGAAACAGTTTGCTCGCCTACACTTCTAGGCAAAACTCCATCACTGAGTGAAGTCAGGGCAACAGCACATGCATGAAAGGAACCTGGAGTTAGGGGCTGATGCAGAGGCCATAGAGGTAAAAGGTGATACAGAGGCCATGGAGTTAGAGGCTGATACACTGGTAAAAATGTCACTTACTGGCTTTTCTTCATGTCTTACTAAGTCTGATTTCTTCAATATCCCAAGGACTCTCCAGTCTTGTGTTGCACCACTCATAATAGATGACGCCTCCCACATTATCAATTAAGAAAATGCACCATAGGCTCCCTACAGTAATGTCCGGTGAAGATATTTCTTCACCGAGGTTATCTCTTCTAACATTATTCAAGCATTTGCCATGTTGACAGAAAACTAGTTAGCATAGATACCTTAAATATATGTGCATGTTTCTTTCACCATCACATGAGGTATTTAAGATTATTCTTATATAATTTTACAAGAAAAATGAGGCAACTAGCAAACAGATGACATGCCTAGTATTGAATAGTGAAGAAATAATAGAGTCATGGTGAAATAACGAGTCTCCAGATACTCTTATTCACAATTCTCATCTCTGCTTCCTGTCAAAATGAAGGACAGACTTCCGCCATCATATACAAGTTGTAATTTTATCTCTCAAGAGTCTTAAAACAATGGAGACAGTTGACTAGACAGAACCCTTGGAAACTTTAAGCCACAATAAACATTCTCTTCATTAGTTGACTTTCTGAGGTATATTTCTAGAGAGAGAAGCCATGATAAGCCAATATGATTGGTCTCACAAGCAGCGATTTTTACTGGGACTTATACACACTGCCCATGTGTTTCAGAACCTTGGAATCTGGTTTTCAGGAGGAATTTGGAAGAGTTTAGAGAACTGGATTACAAAAAGCTTGTGATTGTGAACAGATTGTCTTGGGTGATTAGATGAGAGCATAGATAACAAAATTCTGATAGGAATGAAGGCAGTAAATACTGTCTCTATAAGATTTCATCAGAAATGTGTCCTTTGCCTTACAGAAGCACTGAAGGAGCTGAAGGGGCTTGTGACCACATAAGAACAACAATGCCCACCAACCAGAGCTTCCAGGGACTAAACCACTACCCAAAGACTATACATGGACTGACCCTGGGCTCCAACTGCATATGTAGCAGTGAATAGCCTTGTTGGGGCACCAGAGGAAGGGGAAGCCCTTGGTTCTGCCAAAGTTGGACCCCCAGTATAAAGGATTGCTGGGGAGGCGGTAATGGGGGTAGATGGGGAGGGGAACCACCTATATATAAGGGGAAGGGTAGGGGTTAGGGGGTTGATGAATAGGAAACCAGGAAAGGGAATAACATTTGAAATGTAAACAAGAAATACCCAATTTAATAAAAATGGAAGAAAAAATAAAATCTGCACGAAAGAAAAAAAGTGTGAAGAATCCCTGGAAGTCTGGGGGTTCTGGTTGGTGGATATTGTGGTTCTTCTTATGGGGTTGCAAACCCCTCTTTTAATCACTTCTCTAATTCTTCCATTGGGGACCCTGTTCTCAGTTCAATGGTTGGCTGTGAGCATCTGCCTCTGTATTTGTCATGTTTTGGCAGAACCTCTCAGGAGATATCCATATCAGGGTTCTGTCAATATACACGTCTTGGCATCTGCAATATTATCTGGGTTTGGTGGCTGTATATGTGGTGGATCCCCTGGTGGGGCAGTCTCTGGATGGCCTTTCCTTCGGTCTCTTCCACACTTTATAGCCATATCTCCTCCTGTTAATAAATATATCCCCCTTCTAAGAAGTACTGAAGCATCCACACTTTGGTCATCCTTCTTGAGCTTCATGTGGTCTGTGAATAGTATCTTGGGTAAGCTGAGCTTTGGGCTAATATCCACTTATCAGTGAGTGCATACCATATGTGTACTTTTGTGATTGTGTTACTTCACTCAGGTTGATATTTTCTACTTCCATCCATTAGCCTAAGAATTTCATGAAGCCATTGTTTTTAATAGCTGAATAGTATGCCATTGTGTAGATGTACCACATTTTCAGATTCTACTTCTCTGTTGAAAGATGTCTGGGTTCTTTCCATCTTCTGGCTATTATAAATATGGCTGCTATGGACATAGTGGAGTGTGTGTCCTTGTTATAACATTCTTGTTGGAGCATCTTTTTGGTATATGCCCAGGAGTGGTATAGCTATGTTCCCAGGTAGCACTATGTCCTCTTTTCTGAGGAACCACCAGAGTGATTTCTAAAGTGGTTGTACCAGTTTACAATCCTACCAACAATGAAGAAGCATTCCCCTTTCTCCCCATCTTTGCTAGCATCTTCTCTCACTGGAGTTTTTTTTTTTATCTAAGTCATCCTGATTGGTGTGTGGTAGAATCTAATGGTTGTTTTTATTTGCATTTCCCCTATGACTAAGGATATTGAAGATTTCTTTAGGTGATTCATGGCCATTCAATATTCTTTGTTGAGAATTCTTTGTTTAGCTCTGTACTTCATTTTTAAATAGGATTCTTTGATCTGAACTCTAACTTCTTGAGTTGTTTGTATATAGCAGATATTAGTCATCTATCGAAGGTAGGATTGGTAAATATCTTTTCTCAATGTATTGGTTGCCATTTTGTCCTAATGACAGTGTCTTTTGCCTTACAACAATAAGAAGCTTTGTAGTTTTATGAGGTCCCATTTGTTGATTCTTGATCTTAGAGCATAAGCCACTGGTGTTCTGTTCAGGAAAAATTCGTCTGTGCTCAAACATTTAAAGGTTCTTCCCCACTTTCTCTTCTATTAGTTTCAGTGTATCTGGTTTATGTGTAGGTTCATCCATAGAGTACACAGAGATGGACTTACAGCTCCAGCTGCATGTATAGCAGAGTGTGGTCTTGTCAAGCATCATGGGAGGAGAGCCCTTGGTCCTGTCAAGCCTGAATGCCTCAGTGTAGTGCGATGTTAGGGAAAGGAGGTGGGAAGTATTAGGTGGGTGGGTGGAGGAGCACCCTCACAGAAGCATGGGGAGTGAAGAATGAAATAGCAGATTTCTAGGGGGGAAACTGGGAAAGGGGATAATATTTGAAATGTAAACAGAACAAATATCTAATAAAAAGAAAAAATGTGAAGAGTCCCAGAAGTCGGCTCTTTGTGTCATCATCTGGCAAAGAATTTTCCTACATTTTGTCCATACCCTGAGAGTATAGAATGTTGAATTTAGAGAAAACTGAATAAGCTGGAGGGAAAGATTTGAAAGTTTGACAACAGTTAGCTTGTGGTTGCAGGAATTATTATTTGCTTTCAGTAAAGTTCTCTATGAGAATTATGAGTGAAATTTATCATGTAATGTTTTGAAAAACTTGAAGTGTGGCTGGATGAGGAAAGCATTTACAGCTGATGTCAAAGAGGATGTAGATTTTCTGTAGAGTAGTACTACCAAAGAGAAGCTCAGTATTTTGGACTGGGGAAATGTGGAAGATGCCTAAAAGGTATCTCAGAAACCTATCATGGCCTAAAGAGAACAAATGTGTGAATTAATTTGAAAGCTCTAATTTGAAATCATAGAAGTAATTAGCCTATTGCCAATCATTTGTCTCTTGGTCATATCCATTAGCTTTAAAAGAGCCATGGAATTACCATGTATTTATGCCATAGGTGGACTCACCTTCCATCCTTGTATTCCTCCCGCTCTCATGTCTTCACTTTCCTATGTTAAAGAGTGAATCACAGTATCCAAATAGCAAAGCAATTGGCCATAAGGTTATAACAAGTTTTATAATTATTGAAATAAGAAGACCAAGAATATGATAGTATCTACACGAAACAAGTGTTGTTCAAAATATTGTAGAAATAGTAACTCAGGCATTATAAACTTAAAATGCAAATATCTCCTTAATATTTAAAATTTACTTTTGTGATAATTTGCTGCTTAGTTTACTAACAGTACTGATTTTAGGATTTGAATGACATTCTAAAGTATAATTAATCATTAAAATGAGGGTTTTTCATCATTTTATTAATATAGTTAAGTTTTGTTTTAAAATCTTTGGTCAATTTTCCTAAAATGAAGAAAAAATTAAAATACAATTATCATAATTAAAAGAAATGTTAAAATTATCCACTGTATTTTCACAAATTGTTATTGCATGAAAATATATATATATACATTTATCAATGTTCCCACCTTTACTGTTTCCTATAGTTTGAAAAAACGTCCATGAATTTGAAAGAGAATGGTGAGGAATATGTAGGAGGGCTTGAAGGAAGGAGAGGAAAAGGAGAAGTTGTAGTTATAATCTCAAAGAATTAAAAAACAAAAGAAACTTATTCTCTGTATATGTAAGTACAATAGTGTGCGTGTGTGTGTGTGTGTGTGACACACACATAGAGAGACAGAGAGAGAGAGAGAGAGAGAGAGAGAGAGAGAGAGACCATTTTTCCTTAAAGTGGGCATTTTAAAGGATGATAATTGACTATTAACTGGGAGAGGCAGATGCTTAAATGTGCAAAGTACATATAAAATACATGAAAATATATCTATGCATACATTTATACAATTATTTACTTATTTATAGTTTGGATGTATGTCCCATAGACTATTAATGCTCCTCTTCAGAGACTCCATGAAAACCCCATGCCAACATGAGCACTCTCCCTAGAGACTTCCCAAACAATGGAGACTATTGTTTTTGCCCTTGATTGCCCTTGAATATAGACCCTATTGTTGAAGGTATCACACAGTTTGGACACAGAACTTGGGGGATTGATATGATTTTGATCTGAAAGTCTTTTCTGAAGACTACCTTTCAAAGTACCTAAAATTGCTACATAAGTTGTCTAGGAAAAAAGGCAATCAAGAGTCCTACTCATCTGTAAAAACTGTGAACCGTAGCAACAATCAACATGACATGATATTCTTTGGAGTAAAATGGTGGCATTTATATTTTGAAGGGTAACAAACAATTGTATAATTGAAGTTCAAGATGATGGATATGAGGAAATACATGCCTGGAACTGGAAACCTATGTAACTATTCATGAGTTTTTTGACCCTAGAGGAGAATCTACTACTGCCATTTTCTTAATCCAGTATCATTCCTACCTGAATTCTAAAACAGTATCCTTATATCTGCATATAAATCTTTCTCTTCTCATCAAAGAATCTTTTTCTGTTGCAGGTGGGTAGTCAAAATTCAGAGAACAGATCTTGGGTTTCCCAGTTTTAGTCAATTTATTTTCAATACAATCCCTACACCTAATGCTTGGAACATTGCATAAAAAAGAAGAAGTAAGACAATGGTTTGAATTGACTTACAAAATCAGATGCTGGCCAAAGACATCTTCTGTCTTGTAGAAAAACATTTCATTATTTGCTTTTTGGGAGTGGAAGAATATCTCAGATTCAAGCCTAAATAGTTTGCATCAGTTGTGTCGGTCATTTGCTATGAGCTGAGCTCAATTCACAATTCTGCATTTTAGATTTCTCTTTACTCAAACTGAGGATTCCCTGATGTTTTCACTTCCACGCATCCCTAGACCGAATAGAAAAAGGTATCAGATACTATTGGTGCTTTCCCCAGTCTCCATACCTACTTTTTCCTGTCATTCCCGAATTATTTTCTAATAGACAAATTCATATTCTTTTTTCCATTCCTCTGGGTGCAATTATCTCATGGGCTACTGTCCTTTTATTTGGTGCTATTAACAGATTGGATTGGGAAAATGCACAGCTCCATTCAGAAAATTAACTCTCTCTCCCCTGACCTTGATAAACAAGGTTTGTTCTCACAATTAAAAGGATTTAGACACAATTTTCAACTATTCTGGAACCAGCACAACACACCTGACTTCAATTGCCTTTCTAACTAAAATTGTAGCTTTTTCTCTCCAGTTTAATTTAGATGAAAAGATTCCCAGTAGATTTTGTGTTGAATTCCCTTCCACTGATTGATGTTGCCTTTTTCTGCCCATCTGTTTAATAATAAAAACATGAAATAAAATATATCTGTGCTATTACTTAAAAAAAATGAAAAGGTAGGATGACGAGGTGCCCATTCTCTCAGAAAGTGAAGATCTGTCTCCTGCAGCTTTCTATTTTAGAAAGTAAAAACTGGTGCGTAACTCTCTTTGGAAAGGGAAATTAGCAGCTGTAGAGAATTATTCAGAATCAGTGTGATTGTATATCTAGAAAATGAAGTCCTACCTTAACTGTTTAATTAAAGATTGGAAGAAAATATTTAAGCAGGTGTTAATCAAGCCTTTAAAATCTATTGCATACCTGCCTTCCCAGGTGCACTACAACATTTTCTCCACCCGCAAAAGAAGGAAGATGTTAGGGATAGGAGTAAAGCCTAGTTTGAGTCCTGGAACTATAGTTCTTAAGACTGAAGAATTTCATACTATTTACCAAATTCATAGTAGTGGCTTAAAAAATTGAAATTTTATACCTACATAACGAAAATTATATTCTTCACACAGAGACACACAAACATACACGCATACATATATATTTAAGTGGGTTATTTCATGTTTGTTTGGTAAGATTGGACATGTATGTGAGAACTTTATTGTAAATCAAATAATGAATATTACTTTTATTGTAAAAGTGGATGAATATAGAAAAAGTACACAAACAAGTTTGTTCTAGTCAATCAGGTATGGCAGTTTAATTTGTTTGTGATCCATAAAACTTTACTTTCTATCTTGAAAACTTACACTCTTGGTTTTGGTAGTTTTTTGCTTAGTTTATTTATGTCTTGTAATAAAATATCATATATAAACATATTATTTTTCTATTCAAATTAGTATATACTGTCAATATATTTACTATTTTGTGTTGTGCATGTTATAATAGTTAACTTTTTGCATTTTAATGGCATTTTTATTTACATTTTAAATGTTTTCTCATTTTCCGGATTCCCCTACAAGCCTCTATCCCACACAACTGTGCTTCAATGAGGGTGCTCCCTCACCCATTCACCCACTCCCTCCCACTCATCTGTGACATTCCTCTTCACTGGAGCATCAAGCATTCACAAAACCAAGAGCCTCTCTTCTCATTGATGCCCAACAAGGCAATCCTCTGCTACATATGTGGATGGAGCCATAGGTCCCTCCCTGTGTTCTCTTGGGATGGTGGTTTAGTCACTGGGAGCTCTGGGGTGTCTGGTTGGTATTCTTCTTATGGGGTGGCAAACCCCTTCAGCTCTTTCGATCATTTCTCTAATTTTTCTATTGGGGACCCCGTTCTCAGTTTAATGGTTGGATGTGAGCATCTGTCTGTGTATTTGTCATGTTCTGGCAGAACCTCTTAGGAGGTATCCATATCAGGCTCCTGTCAGCATGCTCATCTTGACATCTGCAATATTGACTGGGTTTGGTGGCTATATATGGGCTGGATCCCCATGTGGGGGACTCTCTGGATGGCCTTTCTGTCTCTATTCTACACTTTGTCTCAGTATTTCCTCCTGTGAGTATTTTTGTTCTCTTTTCTAAGAAGGTCTGAAGAATCTACACTTTCGTCTTCCTTCTTCTTGAGCTTCATGTGGTTTGTGAATTGTATCTTGGGTATTCTGTGCTTTTGGGTTAGCATCTGCTTATCAGTGAGTGCATATCATGTGTGTTCTTTTAACGTAGTAAAGCAATATACCACAAACCAGTAGCCAACATCAAGCTAAATGGAGAGAAACTAAATCAATCCCACTAAAATCAGGGACTAGACAAGGCTTCCCACTCTTTTTCTATCTATTCAGTGTAGTACTTGAAGTCCTAGCTAGAGCAATTAGACAACAAAAAGCAACTAAAGGGATACAAATGGGAAAAGAAAAATTCAACATATCATTGTTTGCAGATAATATGATAGTATACTCAAGTGACCCCAAAAATTCCAAGAGAACTCCTACAGCTTATAAACAACTTCAGCAAAGTGGCTGGATATAAAATTAACTCAAACAAATCAGTAGTCTTCCTCTACTCAAAGGATAAACAGGCTGAGAAAGCAACTAGGGAAATGATACTCTTCACAATAGTCACAAATAATATAAAATACATTGGTTTGACTCTAACCAAGCAAGTGTAAGATCTGTAGGAAAAGAACTTTAAGTCTCTGAAGAAAGAAATCAAAGAAGATCTCATAAGGTGGAAAGACCTCCTCCATGGGGGGATTGCATTAAATTTGTAGATTGCTTTTGGCAAGATTGCCATTTTTACTTTTATTTATCTCACCAATCCATGAGCATGGGATATCTTTCAATCTTCTGAAATCTCCTTTGATTTCTTTGTTCAGAGACTTGAAGTTCCTGCCATACTTGCTTGGTTCTTTCACTTGCTTGGTTAGAGTTACACCAAGGTATTTTATATTATTTGTGACTATTGTGAAGGATGTTGTTTTCCTAATTTCTTTCTCAGCATGTTTATCCTTTAAGTAGAGGAAGGCATTTCCTGAAAAGAACACCAATGGCTTATGCTCTAAGATCAACAATAGACAAATGGGAGTTCATAAAATTGCAAACCTTCTGTGAAGGAAAAGACACTACCAATAGGACAAAAAGGAAACCAATAGATTGGGAAATAATCTTTATCAATCTTACATCGATAGAAAGTTACTATCCAATATATACAAAGAACTCAAGAAGTTAGACTCCAGACAATAAAACAACCCTATTAAAAAGGGGGTTATAGAGCTAAAAAAGAATTCTCAACTGAGGAATATAGAATTGGCCATGAACCACTTAAAGAAATGTTCAACATCTTTAGTCATTAGGGAAATACAAATCCAAACAACCCTGAGATTCCACTTCACACCAGTCAGAATGACTAAGATTAAAAACTCAGGTAACAGCAGATGCTGGCAGGTTGTAGAGAAAGAAGAATACTTCTCCATTGTTGGTGGGATTGCAAGTTGGTACAAGCACTCTGGAAATAAGTCTGGTGGTTCCTCAGAAACAGAAGGAACACTACCCAATTTCTTCTATGAAGCAACAGCTATGCTTATACCTAAACCACACAAATACCCAACAAAGTAAGAAAACTTCAGACCAATTTCCCTTATGCACATTGACACAAAAATATTCCACAAAATTCTCGCGAACCAAATCCAAGAACACATCAAAACAATCATCTATCATGATCAAGTAGGCTTCATCCCAGGGATTCAGGGTGTGTTCAATATACAAAAATCTATCAACATAATCCACTATATAAACAAACTCAAAGAAAAAAACATGTGATCATCTCATTAGATGCTTAGAAAGCATTTGAAAAAATTCAACATCCCTTCACGTAAAAGTCTTAGAAAGATCGGGAATTCAAGGCCTATACTTAACATAGTAAAAGCAATTTACAACAAACAGTAGCCAACATCAAACTAAGTAGAGAGAAACTTGAAGCGATCCCATTAAAATCAGGGACTGACTGCCCACTTTGGAAATCAATCTGGAGGTTGTTCAGAAAATTTGGTGTAGTACTACCTGACAACACAGCTATACCACTCATGGGCATGCACCCAAAAGTTGCTCCAACATATAACAGGGACATATACTCCACTTTGTTCATAGCAGTCTTATCTATAATAGCTGGAAGGTGGAAAGAACCCAGACATCTTTCAACAGAGGAATGAATACAGAAAATATGCTACATTTGCAAAATAAAGTACTACTCAGCTATCAAAAACAACGACTTCATGAATTTCACTGGCAAATGGATGGAACTAGAAAACATCATCCTGAGTGACGTAACCCAATCTCTCTCTCTCTCTCTCTCTCTCTCTCTCTCTCTCTCTCTCTCTACACACACACACACACACACACACACACACACACACACACACACACAAATCCCCCAAAAACACACATGATATGCTCTCATTGATAAGTGGGTATCAGCCAAAAGCTCCAAGTACCAAATGATAAAATCCACAGACGACATGAAGCTCAAGAATGCTCACCAAAATGCAGATTCTGTAGTCTTTCTTAGAAGGTGAGACAAAAATATTTATAGGAAGAAATATGGAGACAAAATTTGGAGCAGAGACTGAATGAAATGCTATTCAGAAACTGCCCTACCTGGGGATCTAGCACATACAGATACAGTCACAAAACTTAGACAAAATTTCTGAAGCCAGGAAGTGCATGCTGACAGGAGCCAGATATAGCTATCTCCTGAGAGGCTCTGCCAGAGCACGACAAATACAGAGTTGGATGCTTGCAGCCGAACACTGAACTGAGAACGAGGCCCCTGTTGCAGGAGTTAGAGAAAAGATTGAAGGAGCTGAAGGGGTTTGCAACCCCATAAGATCAACAATACCATCCAACCAGAGCTCCCAGGGACTAAACCACTACCCAAAGAGTACACACGGACAGACCCATGGCTCCAGCTGCATATGTAGCACAGGATGGCCTTGTTGGGCACCAATGGGAGGAGAATCTCTTGGTCCTGTCAAGTCTTGATCCCTCAATATAAGGGAATGTCAGGGCTGGGAGGTGGTAAAGGATAGGTGGATGGGAGGGGAACACCCTCATAAAAAAGGGGGCGCAGGGATGGGATAGGTGGTTTATAGAAGGGAAACTGGGAAATCACATAACATATGAAATACAAAAAAATCCAATAAAAAAAGCAAAGAAGCAAAAAGTAGTATAAAAGTGTAAATTTAAACAACATAAAATGGTTGGTGTAAAGTGCCATACAATGCAGTGTTGGCAGAAGTTTTGAATATCAATGTATGTATCCCTTAACTGCATAAAAAAACCAATTTATTGCAGTCATAATTTTTGTGAAAAGTATTTTGAGAATATTGGCAAATATTTTTACATTTTGCACATATCACATGAGGCACTGCACTAGTTCTAATTATTGAATCATTGTAAAAATAAATTGTAAGAATTATTATCCATATTTAAGGCTTTGGTGTTTTTTATTTTGATGGTCTAGCTGATTTCTGCTCTCTTTTTCTCTCTTTCTCTCCCTTCCTCCGTTCTTGCTCTCTCTCCCGTTCTCTGTTCATCTGTCTCTTTTCTCTCCTTCCTTAGTGTGATTATAAATGAAAAGTAATGCACACCTTCCCTTTGTCACTGGGTAAGCTAAATATGAAGGAAATCAACCATGTTTCTAACACTTTCATGAGCATGCATCTACAAACATATTACGTGCTGTATGAGTATGAAAACATGGGAATCACATGGGAAAGTATTTTTCACAACACTTACTATCAACTGAACCTCTTCACATCTGGAATAGCTTAAAAATATTCAGCCAATTCCATGCCTACATAAATGAAGAGGTATAACCCGTCAAACTATGCTGACAGATCTTTGGGAAGCTACTTTGATTTCATAATTTTTAACTACTTTAAGTATGTACCTGATTCAGGCTGAAAAATATCTATGTTGCAGAGCAATAAATTTTTTCTTCTCTAAACATAATAGCATATAGTAATAATAGGCATTAATATTATAACATCATTTAAGTAATTATATATTTTAATGGCCTAACTATACTCACTAATGTGGAAAGTGCTTAAAGTCTTTTAATTAGCCTCATAGTCATGAAGAAATATTCTGCTTCTCTACTTTCCAAGTACCAAAAGATCAACCTTCCAGGAATAATTCCCTTTTCTCCCATAAAGCTCCATGACTTAAATTTCTCTGAAAATTTGCTCCGTATTAAAGCTCATACATCAACTATTCCTCATACCATGTGATCTAATATCTATCTTATATCATTTCAAGTTCTGCAAGATTATTTTTGAATGATATTTAGAGATAGTGTCCAGGAGTTTTGTAACCCAGCATTCATTCTCCTGTTCCTTCAACACAAACTAGATATAGTTATTACTATGTACAAACTAGATATAGTTATTACTGTGTACAAGCCCCAGGACTTTAAACATCATCTTCTATATAACGGTTCAGTATCTAACTTCAAAGGTATTTTAGGTTTAAATAAGATAACTGTATACATGCATTAAGGATTCACCGTGTGGTGCACAGGATTTCTCAGATTGAATACTTACTCCATACCTACCCCAGAGCTGTTAATAGTGATAGAGCAGTGATCGACCTCTTTAGAGATACAAAGAGAGTACTGTGTAGTCTCTCATTTTTATTGCAATTCTTCTTGTTATCAATAACTAGACACTCTTATGAAAGATTATTTCACAATGAAAAATAGGTATAAATTCTGACCATACCCCTTTTCCAACAACCTCATGCCAACTTTTACTACATGTAAAATGTATTAATCATTAGTTTCCTGCAAAAAGTTATTTGATCAGTATTATTTCTCAAAATAATTTTGGTGACTTTACTCTGTCCCATCTTAATTATTTGTTAATGTAAATGGGAGCACATGGAATATAAAGTGAAGAGTTTGCATTTGTTATCATACATGATTTCATATGTTATCATACATGAATCATAGAGTAGTTTCAAATGGATGGCTTAAAACAGGAAGAAGGAACATGTTAAACATTAAATTATTTTAGAAGGACTGTAAAACAGAAGACATTAACTCAGATATACAGAACAAATTATTTTATGTACTGCAGTTGTAAACCCAGCACTGTGCTGGTGAGCATGTCTGTTCATCGTACTTAAGAAAAAACTAGAGGGAGCTGTGAGGCATGTAGAATGAGATCAATAAGAATGAAAATACAGGAGAGAAATGATATCATGGAAAGAAAATATGAAAGCAGAGATGCAAAATCTGAAAGGTTCCAAATACTCTTATAGACTTAAAAAATATGCTTTCGTGCTTGCCCACCACCATGCCTCACAGGTCAGGCAAGTAGAAAAAGCCCAGAGGCCTGCTGGCATTGTGGCCTACCCACAGTGGGAACCACTATAATATGCAATTAAGTGGTGGAGAGATACAGAAAGAGAATTGAAACAGTTTGAATATCATGAAGTAAGGTCAAACTAGAGATGCCAATGTGGAGGGAGTAGCCTGCTCTACCATTTGAGATCACAATGAACTTCGAATCTGGGTCCTTGGCTGTGCTACAGTAGGGTCTATGTTGATATCCATAGCTCACTTTACCAGTGAAGACCTAGAGTCCTACCTGGGACCATGTAGTTCCAAACACTGTATAGAGCTGGCCACACTTCTCACTGGCTATTGTACTCTGGATAGCTTGCCCCACTCTGACCCACTGTAGCACTACAGAGTAAGCCCTGATCCTTGCCTGGGCAGCACAGTAAGTAGGCCTGTGATGGTAGGAGTGCAGGTAGGATAGACCTGAAGCCATGCTTCTGAGAGAGCTGGCCTGGACACTCATCTGTGAGGTGATATGGACTCATGGGAGATGGATCTCCCAAAGCCTTGCCACCTGCAGCAGTCAGAAGAGCTGTTTCTGGGTCATAAGAGTAGGAGAGCTGGTCCTGTCCCTCACAGGCTTCAGCATTCAGGAGAGTAGAACCCACACCTTGTTGGTGCACTACAGTAGAGCTGGTCTTCAGGGCATAAACGTGAGCGAACAGGTGGCCCTGGCACTTTTCTACTGTGTGATGACATGGGCAAGGAAGATCTCTACCTAAGGCAGGAAGGAAATCTGGTTCCAAGGTCGTCTGAGCTAGAGAACTGTCCCTACCCCTTACTCGCACTGAGTGAGTTAGCTAAGAAAGTGCTAGAGAGGTTGTTCTATGTTCATGGGTGTTTGAGAGCTGGTGTGATGACCAATTTAGCAACCACCCAGGCAAGACTCAAGTAATTGAGTTGGCCAACACCATCATCTACCTCAACTAAGACCTGCATGAGAAAGGTCCTGTCCTGAAATTGTAAAGCTGCACAGTCTCGGTGACACAGGGTAACAATAGGATATTCAAGAGGCGTCTAGATGAGAATCTAGTATTGATAGTAGAGCAGAAACCAGATCCCCAAACCAGACCAATGACTTACAATAAACATCTGCAAGTAAAAATGTGGACAAAATGTAAATATTGTGGGACATACTGTGACAGACTACAGCCTCCACAGCAAGATGATTTTATCTTTGGTTTTGTCTATTTTTTGTTTTGTTTTTTGTTTTCTTTAGGAGGCTTACAAAGGTGAAGGGCAGATATGAAAGGACTGGGAGATGAGTGAGTTTGGGGTGCATGATGTGCTACTCACAAAGAATCAATAGAAAGTTAACAAATATATTTGGATATAAGAATAAACTAATTTTAAGAGGTAATTTATAATTTATGAATAAAATGAACTAGTTACTAAATTGATTTTCTTATATACATGTATTTGGGGGTATATTTTTCCATTGTAATACAGAAAATTAAATATTTGAAATGAAGTTTTAAAGAAATGGTGACTTCCAGTCTCCCTCTGTGTCCATAGGTAAAGCTGTCCCACAGACCACCATACCCAAATCCAGCCTGGAGAAAGGTGGTCTCCTACGAGTGGAAGCATTCCTAATATCACAGGCTCATAGGCACAGAGAAGGGATAATCTCCAGTCAGATACAGCAATACCAAACAACACCAGAGATAACCAGATGGCAAGAGGCAAACACAAGAACCTGAGAACAGAAACCAAGGCTACTTGGCATCATCAGAAGCCAGTTCTCCCAGCCTAGCAAGTCCTGGATACCCCAACATGTCGGAAAAGCAAGATTTGAATTCATAATCACATCTCGTGATAATAATAGAGGACTTTAAGAAGAACACGAATATCTTCCTTAAAGAAATACAGGACAACACAAGTAAACAAGAAGAGGCCATTAAAGAGGAAACACAAAATACCCTTGCAGAATTATAGAAAAACACAGACAGGTGAAGAAATTGAAGAAAACCATGCAGGATCTAAAAATGGAAATACAAACAATAAATAAAACACAGGGAGAGGCAACCCTGGATAAAAAAACTAGGAAAGTGATCAAGAGTCATAGATGCAAGCATCACCAACAGAATACAAGAGATAGAAGATACAGGGGCAGAAGATATTATAGAAAATATTTACACAACCATCAAAACAAATGCAAAAAGTAAAAAGGTTCTAACCCCAAACATCCAGGAAATCCAGGGCAAAATGAGAAGACCAAACTTAAGGATAATAGGTACAGAAGAAAGTGAAGATTCCCAACTTAAAGGTTCAGTAAATGTCTTCAACAAAATTATAGAAGAAAACTTCCCTAACCTAAAAAAAGAGATGCTCATAAACATATAGGCTTCTTAGCCTACAGACTCAAATAGATTGGACCAAAAAAGAAATTTCCCCCATCAAAAAATATTCAAAACACCAAATGCTCAAAACAAAAAAAGAATATTAAATGCTGTAAGGGAAAAAGGTAAAGTAAATATAAAGACAGACCTATTAGAATTACACCAGTCTTCTAAACAGAAAATATGAAAGCTAGAAGATCCTGGGCAAATGTCATATGTACTCTAAGAGAACACGAATGTCAGCCTATGCTACTATATATTCTCAGCAAAACTCTCAATTACCATATATGGAGAAACCAAGATATTCCATAAAAAAACCAAATTTACACAATAACTTCCAAAAATCCAGCTCTACAAAGGATAATAGATGGAAAACTCTACAAGAAGGGAAACTACACACTATAAAAAGCAAGAAAAAATCTTCATTCAACAAACCCAAAAGAAGATAGCCACACAAACATACTTCTAACAACACAAAAAATAGGAACTATCAATCACTATTCCTTAATATCTCTTAACATCAATGGACTCATTTCCCCAATAAAAAGACATAGACTAATGGACTAGATACTTAAATAGGATGTAGCATTTTGTTGCTTACAGAAAATGCACCTCAATGACAAAGATAGATACTACCTCAGAGTAAAAGGCTGGAAAACAATTTTCCAAGAAAATGGTCCCAAGAAGCAAGCTGTAGTAGCCTTTCCAATATCACGTAAAATTGACTTTCAACCCAAAGCTATCAAAAAAGATAAGGATGGACACTTCATACTCATCAAAGACAAAATGTACCAAGATGAACTCTCAATTCTTAACATCTATGCTTCAAATGCAAGGGCCCCTACATTCATAAAAGAAGCTTGACTAAATCTCACATCATACATTGCACCCCATGCAATAATAGTGGGAGACTTAACACCCCTCTCTCATCAGTGGACAGATAATGGAAACAGAAACAAAACAGAGACATGGTGAAACTAACAGAAGTAATGAAACAAATGGATTTAACCAATACCTATAGAACATTTCATTCTAAAACAAAAGAATATACTTTCTTCTCAGCACCTCATGGTACCTTCTCCAAAATTGACCATATAATTGGTCACAAAACAGGCCTCAGCAGATACAAGATGATTGAAACAATCCCATGCATACTATTAGACCACCATGGACTAAGGCTGGTCTTCAATAACAATAAGTAAAACAGAAATCCCACATACATATGGAAGCTGAACAACACTCTACTCAATGATAACCTGGTCAAGAAAGAAATAAAGAAAGAAATTAAAGACTTTTTAGAATTTAGTGAAAATGAAGGCACCCAAACTTATGGGACAAAATGAAAGCAGCGCTAAGAAGAGAACTCATAGCTCTGAGTGCCTCCAAAAAGAAACTGGAGAGAGCATACATCAACTACTTGATAACACACCTGAAAGTTCTAGAATAAAAAGAAGCAAATACACCCAAGAAGAGTAGAAATAATCAAACAGGAAATAATCAAACTCAGAGCTAAAATCAATCAAGTAGAAACACAAAGAACTATATAAATAATCAACAAAACCAAGATCTGGTTATTTGAAAAAAATATCAACAAGATTGATAGATCTATAATCAGACTAACAGGATGGCATAGAGACAGTATCCAAATTAACAAAATCAGTAAAGAAATGAGAGATATAACAACAGAAATGGAGGAATTTCAAAAATTATCAGATCCTATTACAAAAAAAAATTCAACAAAACTGGAATATCTGGATGAAACGGACAATTTTCTAGATAGATATTAGGTACCAAAGTTAAATCCTGATCAGATAAACCATCCAAACATTTCCATAAACTGTAAAGAAAAAGTAGCTGTCATTAAAAGTCCCCAGTGTAGGGGAATGTCAGGGCAGGGAGGCAGGAATGGAGTGGTTGGGAAGGGAACACACTTACAGAAGAAGGGGGAGGGAGATTGAGATAGAGGGCTTATTGAGAGGAAACCAGGAAAGGGAATAATGTTTGAAATGTGAATAAAAAATATTCAATATAAAAATATATTTAAAAAATAAAATGGTTATATGTATAGATGAAATAAAGAGATAATTTTTAAGTGTATCTTATTCTATATTTACATAGGAATTACATAGAGTGAATTTTTGTGGGTTTTCTGGGAATGAAGTTAAATAAATAAATAAATAAATAAATAAATAAATAAATAAATAACATCTCCCAACCAAAAATGGTTAGGATCAGATGCATTTAGTGAAGAATTGTTTCAGACCTTCAAAGAAGACTTAATACCAATAGTCTTCAAACTGTTATACAAAATAGATACAGAAGGAACCCTACCCAATGCATTCTATGAGGTTACAAATATGCTAATACCTAACCCACACAATACCCAAGAAAGAAAGAGAACTTCAGAACAATTTCCCTTAAGAATATTGATGAAGAAATATTCAATAGAATTATTGCAAATCAAATCTAAGAACACATCAAAATGATCATCTATTCTGGTCAAGTAGGCATCATGCCAGGGATGCAGGAACGGTTCAATATGGAAATATATTAACATAATCCACTTTATAAACAAACTCAAAAAAAAAAAAAAACAAAACAAAAAACAAACCCACCTGATCATCTTGTTAGATGTTGAGAAAGCATTTGTCAAACTTCAACAATCCTTCATGGTAAAAATCTTAGAAAGTTCAGGAATTCTAGGTCCATACCTAACCATAGTAAAAGCAATATACAGCAAACCAGTAGGTAACATCAAACTAAATGGAGAGAAACTTGAAGCAATCCCACTATCATCAGGGACTAGAGAAGGCTGCCCACACTCTCCCTACCTATTCAATATAGTATTTAAAGTCCTAATCAGAGCAACCAGACAATAGAGGTCAAAGGGATACAAATTGGAAAGGAAGAAGACAAAAATATCACTATTTGTGGCTGATACAATAGTGTACTTAAGTGACCCCAAAAATTCCACCAGAGAACACCTAAGCCTGTTAAACACTTCAGCAAAGTGGCTGGGTATAAAATTAACTCAAACAAATCAGTAGCCTTCCTCTACACAAAGGATCAACAGTCTGAGAAAGAAATTAAGGAAATGGCACCGTTCACTATAGTCACAAATAGTATAAAATACCTTGTTGTGACTATAACCAAGCAAGAGAAAGATCTGTAGGACAAGAACATCAAATATTTGAAGAAAGAAATCAAAGATCCCAGAAGATAGAAAGATCTCCCATGCTCATGGATTAGCAGGATTGATATAGTTACAATGGCCCTCTTGCTGAAACCAATCTACAGATTCTATGCAATCCCCATCAAAATTCCAACTAAATTCTTATAGAGTTAGAAATGGCAATTTGCAAATTAATTTGGAATAACAAAACACCCATGATAGTAAAAGTGATCTCAACTATAGAAGAATTTCTGGGGGAATCACCATCCCTGACCTCAAGCTGCATTACAGAGCAATAGTGATAGAAACTGAAAAGAAAAGAAAAAAAACGTATGGGATTGGTACAGACAGGCAGGTAAATCAATGGAATAGAACTGAAGACCCAGAAATGAACCCATACACCCATGGTCACTTGATCTTTGGCAAATGAGCTAAAACCACACAGTGAAAAAAAGACAGCATTTTCAACAAATGGTTCTGGTTGAACTGGAGGTCAGCAGTTCGAAGAATGCAAATTGACCTATTCTTATCTCCTTTTACAAAGCTTAAGTCCAAGTGGATCAATAACTTCCACAGAAAACCAGATACACTGAAACTAATAGAAGAGTAAGCAGGGAAGAGGTGTGAACACAGAGGTGCCGGGGAATTTCCTGAAGAGTACATCAGTGGTTTATGCTCTAAGATCAAGAATCGACAAATGGGATCTGATAAAATTGCAAAGGCTTCTGTAAGCAAAGGAAGCTGTCAATAGGACAAAACAGAAACCAACAGATTGGGCAAAGATCTTTATCAATCCTATACCTGATAGAGGGCTAATATTTAACATGTACAAAGAATTCAAGAAGCTAGACTCCAGAGAACCAAATAACCCTATTAAAAATAATGTGGTATAGAGCTAAACAAAGAATTCTCAACAGAGGAATATCGAATGGCATGAAGGACATAATGAAATGTTTAACTTTATTAGTGATCAGGGATACGCAAATCAAAACAATTCTGATGGTTTGTCAGAAAATTGGACATAGTGCTACCTGAGGAAACAGCTATAAAACTCTTGGGCATATACCCAAAAAATGCTCCAACATATAACAAGACACATGCTCCACTATGTTCATAAGAGCCTCATTTATAATAACCAGAAGCTGGAAAGAACCCAGATATCCTACAACAGAGGGATGGATACAGAAAATGTGGTACATTTCTACAATGGAGTACTACTCAGCTATTAAAAACAATGACTTTATGACATTCTTAGGCAACGGGATGGAACTAGAAAATACCATCCTGTGTAAGGTAATCCAGTCACAAAAGAACACATGTGGCATGTACTCACTGATAAGTGGGTATTAACCCCAAAGCTCGGAATACCCTAGATACATTTTTTCGACTACATGAAGCTCAAGAAGGAAGACCAAAGAAGGGGGAACAATATATTCACAGGAAGAAACTGGAGGCGAAATGTGGAGGAGAGAGTAATGGCCATCCACAAACTGCCCCACCTGAGGCTCCATCCCATATACAGACGACAAACCGAGACACTTGTGGATGCCAAGTAGTACATGCTGACAGCAGCCTGATATGGATGTCTCCTGAGAGGCTCTGCCAGAGCTTTAATGATTTGTAAGGATGCTTGCAGCTAATCAGACTGAGCTTGGGGACCCCAATCGAGGAGTTAGAGAAAATCATGAAGGAGCTGAAGGGGTTTGCAGCTCATTGGAAGAACAACAATACCAACCAACCCTAGAGCTCCCAGGGAATAAAGCACCAACTGAAAAGTACACTGGAGGGACCCATGGCTCCAGCTGTGTACTTTGCTGAGGATGGCATCGTCCAGCATCAACAGCGGGAGGAACCCTTGGTCCTGTGAACGCTTGGTTCCCCAGTATAGGGGAATGCCAGGTGAGGTGAGAATTGATCGGTGGTTGGGGAAGCATCTTCATAGAAACAGGAGGAATGTGGATGGTAGAGGGGAGAACCGGGAAAGGGGAAAACACTGAAATATAAATACATAAAATATTTAATAAAAAGGAAGAAAAAGAAAAATGATACATTATAATTTTATAGAAATAATAGAAAAATGAAAATATCCATTATTCACTGTTAACTATTGTAATTTTTTCAAGATAAACAAATAAAATTTGCCTTCAAGAATTTAACATTCAATGTATTTGTCTGTAGTGACTAGAATTTCTGCTTCTGGCCAAATGTGTTTTAAGTCCACAAAATATTGTATTAAATATAATAAGTATTAAATTACAATAATTTTAAATTTTTGGTGTTTTCTATATGAAATTCTGTGTTGCTTTTCATATTTGGTACTCTATGAAAATCTTATAAAATAAAATACTAAAACAGGTGTGGGTAGAGGAGTCAATAATGCAAAACAGGAACAATATGAAATTGAGTTAAAATGGTCAACCTAAGAAATAAACATACAAACAAACAAAACAGGCCCAAGCAGAGAGTTTGAGATTTGCCTCCTGTGCTTCTTTGTTTTTTATTTAAGCATCTTAAATACTCTTGAGGACAGAGATAATTTCTGAGCATAAAATACAGCCAGGGAGAAGCGTTTTCACCATCAGGACTTTTTCAGTGCCCTGGTCTAAACCAAGTGACACTCTACATCAGTGGGTTCAGTTTCTTATCATACTCAAATAGAGACCACCTGTTCTTAGTGAAACCAAAGCTCTGTGTCAGAGTAATGTCCTCAGTCTCTCTGCAAATGTAGTGCAGGCTAAAATACTCTGCAAAGGACTTAGTGATATGTGTTGAAGAGTACGTTTTTAATTGGAAAGTGTTTGCCAGCTGCCGGAACTGGGCGGCAGTGGACTACATTCCAGCCACCTTACTTAGCCTCATGGGACTGGGCTCTGCTGTCATGAGGTAAAGGTTACTGTTGGGAGCTCTTCATTGGTCTCAAGGATTGAGGTCACCTTTCGTTATTTCAGAGTTTTAAAGTTTCTATATTTATACCAGAGAATAAAGACAAAAGCAGCTCATCATAAAACACCAGGTAAAAAAGCAAACTTACTATTTTCCAGAGCTTTGAATGGTTTTTGGCAGTGTTGCCTCCATAATATATCTTCTCATTGTGCTTCTTGTGATTTTCCCCTGGCTAGCAGAACATGCTCTGTGAACATGCACAGATTTCTGCTCCTTCTCTGTGGACAGTGAACATGACAACACACGATGACGCATCTCCTTTCTAGGGATGAAGTCACTGAATCCTATTCCAGCCTCCCATTTTTTTCTGTGCTTGATTTTAAATGTTTCCCTAGATCTCTTTAAATGTGTTTTTCCAAGAACTGTTTAAGAGAAATCATCACTTGTTGAATTAAAATATAAATAAATCCTGTAGTCAGGTTTACTACCTGCCTCAGTGGTTGTAGTTCCTGAATGAAAGACACACACACACACACACACACACACACACACACACACACACACACACACACACACACGGTGTTTATATTTTGATATTCCTTAAACAGCTCAATAGTTGGACCACTGCCCAATCCCCACTTGGTTAATCTACCTCCTGCTAATAATCCCAAATTATTACTACTAAACTCTATACTCTCTTTTAGTTGCCCTGTACCCGGAGGCCTGCCCAACCGGCATGCGCTCTGGGCTGAGCTATCCCCGGCTCCTTCACAGGATGGCTGTGCCATGCCTCTGTCCTGCTTGGTTCTTAGGCACGTCCTTTCTCCTGTCCTCCATACTTTCCCAGCACAATGGATCTCTTTCTTCTTCCTCCAAGGTGGCAGGGCAACCTGGGAATCCTAAGGTCCTGCCTCTGTCTGCTCTGCCCAGTTATTGGCTGCCTGCATCTTTATTTATGAATCAGAATCAACCAGGGTTCCCTGAAACTACCCAAATTAACATTAGAATACACGCAGCTTTAGGCCAAACCCACTGCACTCATCAACATTGTAGCATTCCTCCCTTCTTTGAATAGTTTTCTGGCCCTCAAAACATTGAATGGAAGGGAATTGCTGACTATTGACTCTCCTCTTCCACTTCTGGCAATTTTGTCCTTGTTTTTGCTGAAAAATATTTTAATATTTTAGTTGCCATGTTTTCTCCTGTGTTCTGACTCATTTGTTGGAAGTTGTACTATGATTTATACTGAAGCTGTAGCTTTTCCAGTAATCTGATAAAAAATAAGCATAATATCAGGCAAAGAGAACCTTGAAAATCTAACCCGGCACAAATGACTTTAAAAAAAAAATTCAGTTCTGATGACAGCGACTGTATAAGATCGTAAGGCATTAAACACTCATACTAAAGAGTAAGGATTTGATGATAAGAACGTCAAATTTTACTCTTTACTTTTAGATAGAACTGATAGACCTTTAGTAGGAAAGGAAGCTCTATGTCAATTTTGATTCATAGATAAAGAGTGGCAAATTTTCATATATTCCATCATATGATCCATTATTAACCCAGCTTAGAGTTTTAAAAGCCCCTTTATATACTGGTGTTATCCAAACAGAGGAAGATAAAACAGCCACCAGAGTTCTCAGGAACACATACAAGAAAATGGCAGTAGCAGAGGCCTTTATTAGAATGAACCCTTAAAATCAATTAAAGATGCAGGGCTTCAAGTTAAAAACATTGTTATCCATATATGTGAGGACTTATACCATAACTTCAGGTAGGGTCAAATACACAGGAAATATGCTTCTTTTTTTCTTGAGAAAATAACTAACTATTATGGGTATGTAGCAAGACAAACAAATTCGAATGTGATGATCTTAGTTGTATTAATATTGCTTGGGTATTAAAATCTATTTCTAGTGGGTATTGATATAGAGATAGCATTTTTTCTTTTCCCAAATAACCTTATTAAAACTTTTAAAGTTTAAGGTTGTTTTTGAAAGTGTGAAGTGGCCTTTGGTTTGATCCACATTACACACACTATAAAGAAAGCCTTTGAGTTACATAAACATCAGTCAATTTTAATTTTCATTTCAAAAATATTTTATATTTTCTGTTTGACAATCTTATTGAGAGGGATAGAATCTTTTCCTCCTTTTTTATGGCAATATAACTTATTCGTTTTAAATATATTGTCAAATCAGAACCACTCTGAATGCATAAAATTGACTATTCTTACACCAAAAAGTTTACCTGGACTTTCTGAAAATCATTATTTTAGAATAACCCTGAGTAATTAGTTTTGCCTTCTCTGCAGAAGAGAATTGTATTAAAGGAGAAAAAAATGTATCCAGTGGGTTAAAATAAGAATTTTGTTTTATGAACTGAAAATATCTCTTTAATTCGAAACATAACACCCCTAAAGCACAAATAACCCAACATCGGCAGATGTCTCAAACCTTGTAACAAGAATTTCGTTGCTCAGTCTTAAAAATTACAGCATCCAAGCTCTTCTTTTCTCAACTACACCTCATATAATTAATCTTGTTCCTAAATTAAGCACTTTTAAAATAAAGCTCAGAAGTCTACCTTGGCCTTTCATCATTAAATAGCCAATATTATGTCAGTGAATAAACCAGACACAATGCTTTTACTATTATAAAAGATGTTGTATAGAAATGCCAAACAATAAACAGTATGCAAAAATCCATATATATATATATATATATATACATATATATGAAGAAAATATAGATTTTCCAAAATGCTAAAACCTTCATACCTGTTTTCAACTACTAAGAAACCAGGAATTATAAAAATTTGCACACATACTGCCTGTCTCTTAAAATAGCACTAGACGTATGTGAAGACTTCAAACTAAAGCTTCCTCCCACCCCCACATCCCAATCCAGGACATTACAACCAGAAATGCCTTGAGATATTGGCTGAATCACTCCTGTTCTAAAGCTGTCCATCTGGCTTTGAGAATGGCTGTGATATGAAGCCTCAAGTTGACTTACTCGCTGAGCTTCCTGCCAGCTTAGATGCACTTTGTAGGTGGAAAATTGTTGGTCTTTGTCCCTTCCAGCTTGCAAGTAAAATGAAGCTGCCAAGAGATAAACACATTCTAAGTTTATCATGCTATTCTTGGCCTCAAACTACAAGCCATAAGGCAACTATTGCTCAAGGTACCGTGTTTACAAGTGTTCAGTCCTCCGCTCTTTCAGAGACCCAACACGATGGAATTTCTTCCTGCCAGCCTATATTTTCTTTCTCCAGAGCTTTCAAATTCCTCAAATGCTTCTTAAATAATGGAAGAGAAGGATCACCTCCTGAAAGCATCTTCGAGTTTCAAATAGCATGAAAATTTTTAGTATACTTTGAGGTTCTTTCCCAAAAGCACAAGAAACTGTTAAGCTGCATGCTGCCTTCAATTAGTATCACTGTTACGTATTTCTCATTGTTCTACTTCAGAGTGGATGAAGATGTATACTAATATTCCTTTATCTAAGTCCTTTTCTCTGTCATAGCTAACTACTTGTTTTTTTTTTCAGTATTTCATTTAATGCATTGGTTATTATAAAACTCTTATGTCTCTTTTAATTAATGGGAATTTGCACCTTAGGTGGATATATTAAAAATAACCTAATCAGGGTTTAGAAATAGTCTCAAAAGCTAAGAAAAAACAGTTAATTTGGAGATGGAGTACTGAGTTAACTTTCTTCACAAATGTCTTCCTGGCTGCTTTGGGTAACAGGATGTATTGAGTTCATACATCTTAAATATAACAGAGGAGTATAGCTATAGCGCGTCCTATATTGGCACAGTGCACTGACATGTATTATGTATGATGTTACACTGTTTAAATTATTAGAAATCACATTAAAGGAAATTAAAATAAGATAGGGCTTTTTACCAAATCTAAGATATTTGGCAAAGATATAATAATCAAATTCAACTCTTGATTTACAAATAAGACTTTGAGTTCTCAGAGTTTTATAACTATATTCTATATCATGATTTCTTTGCATTTCATTAAAAGTAACAATCTCTTTAGAGTTAAGTATAGTACATGTAAAAATGCTTACAGATTCGGGCTTGTATTGTTTTTCTTGACATAAATTATTAAAGCATTCTTGGGATTTTCAAACTAATTTTAGCAATATACTTCTGCAATTGCTTAATGCTGCTACAAAGTAAATCACTGATTACCTGGCAAATAATAAGAATATACCATAAAACGTCCTTGCTCCAGTTTTAGCTGTAAGGGTATAGAAGAAAGACTTGTTTATAAAAGACTATGTATGGAGAAAAATTACTTAAAGCAACTCAAAAATAAATAACATTATTTTCCTCCTAAATGAGCAAAAGAAACTTCGTGGACTGCCATTTCTAATCATTATAATGGGCTTTGTACCCTTCTGATGTACATATGAGACAATAAGGGGACCAGACAAATGTTCCATTTGAATCCCATTTGCTGGTGATTATTAGAATTTATTGCCAATATTCCCTTGGTCTATCAAAGAATTGAATGTCTTACAAAGTATTGAATTTTGTTCCTCTGGACACTGCAAAATCTAAGATTAAAATACCAAGAGAATCAGATTCTTATGAGTCTCCTACTTCTTGCTGGATCGGAATATGCTGAAGAGATGAACTAATGTCTATTGCTCTTTGAGAAAGGATCTGTCTTATTCATGAGGCCCTGACAAATAGATCTAGTCATAACTTAAAACCATACCAGCTACAATCACCACTTCAGCAATAATGCTCATAGTGTAGATTTGGAGAGGTATAAATACTCAGTCCTTTGCATTTCATTAGCAAAGAGGAGGCAATCATGTCTTCACTCAGTCATGTAAAATATTTTATTTTTTCTTCACACAAATCAAAAAGTATAGTTTAATATATATTAAACTATATATTCTGAAGATGATATACTCAGAATTTATTATGCTTTCACAATAGACTTCTTACTACTCTTTTAATCTATCTAATTTTATGTTCAAGAAGTCTAATCTATTGCAGAGTGACTAATTTTCTTATAAAATTGGCCATGATGCACTGAAATTTGTATTTAATTTTCAAGTAATGGAGCATTACTATTTTCAGAGTCCAAAAATGGCCTACATTCTTACGTAGTAAAGAAGCGCTGGGTTAGGGCCTTGCAACGCTGACATCTAACTTGATTTGGTTAGCTGGATGTGGGCTATGACATATTGTGGAGGAGATCCCAGGGTATTATTATAATAGGTAAAAGTAGCATAGTAGGTAAGTGAATATTTCATGTGTTCCTAGTCATCACAGAGAAATACTTGAATGCTACTTTATAATCTTTCTGTTTGTTTACACATTTATGGAATTGCTAACTTGTTTTAAAATATGATTCTTCATTTAAATTAAATTAAATAATATCTGTCAGAGGCATGAAGTATTTCCAACATTTAGTATTTAAAAATTAAATATCTATGAAAGAAACAGACGCTCATAGACAATGAAATAAGAGGAAGAAAAACTCAACTTATTTTTGAAAATTTAAGAATGATGTTAAGGGCTGAAGAGATAACTCACTGATTAAGGTGCTTGTGCAAGCATGACTCAAGTTCAAGTCCCCATCTATTTATAAAGAACAAGCAAAGAGACAGGAGTGACCATCAATATGTATAACCCAGCAATAACAGTAGAGACTGGCAGATGCCAGAACACTCTAACCAGAAATGAAAGCTTCCTATCTGTGAACGAGACCAAGTCCCAGGAAAAGTAATTGAAAAGACATAGAGCAGGAAAGCACATGTTTCTCCCTAATTCCCCTAGTGGGAACACACAGACACATAACACACACACACACACACACACACACACACACACACACAGAGAGAGAGAGAGAGAGAGAGAGAGAGAGAGACAGAGAGAGAGAGAGAGAGAGAGACAGACAGACAGAGAGAGAGACAGAGAGAGAGAGAGAGAGAAAGAGAGAGAGAGAGACAGAGAGAGAGAGAGAGACAGAGACAGAGAGAGAGAGAAAAGCAGGGAGGGACCCACCATATTGGGGGAGAAAGAGAGGAGGAGGAGGAGGAGGAGGACTGTGAGTGTTTTGAAAGTACAAAGATTAATCTACTAAGTAAGGATGTCCATTTAACATTTTAATTTAATTACATACTTGAAATATGATATAATTCTACATTTATTTTCTTTTTCTGGTATAGGTACTCAATAGGTAGATGCTAGTGTATGGTGTATAATCTAATAGACTAAAAAAATGCTATTGAACAACAAGCTCCGATCTTAAATTCTCAGTAGTTCTCTCAATTACACTATTCATTTAATAACATTATCAAACACTTTAATGTAACCAATTAATTGGTGATATTTTTTATCATAGTTCTTCCAAGGTGTGAATGGCAAAGGGTTTAATCTCCACAGAGATTTTGATCAACTCATTGAAATGTAAAGTGGTTCCACAGAAACCCAGATTCTTATCTGGGGAGAGGTAGACATACAAGTTCTTTCATATTTCTTTAGCGAAAACAAGGCAGGTAATATCACTTAGTTCAAAGAATATTGAAAAATCAACTGTTAGACCTCATGTCTTGATGGAGAATTTGAAAATCCCATGATAAATTTCATGGTCTAACAAATACAAGATATAATATTAGTAACTATTGAGAAAAGTCACGTTTTCATAAATCTGCCCAAAGCAGAAGACATGTGATTGAACTTTAATTTCTCTCGCAGCAGTGTCTTTGTACTTGTATACCATTGAGAAATTTGAGTTTCTGTAAACCTACTTCCATCTAGGTCTTACTTCATTTGGCATGTCATAATTATGACGTGGTAATTGCACTTGGAGGATATTAAAGTGTTCTCCCAATCTAGCTGAGAAATTTGATAGGAGAGCATTTGGGTTTGTTCTGTGAACTCTAATAAATAGATATGCATGAAATAAGCTTGCTAGATCATAAGTTTTACTTGTGCAAGAGGACAATTGCAAATGCTAAAGTATCTAGAAGGCAATAATACGTTTCTATCTTAAATACCCAGAAATAAAACACTCTTGATAGAAATTATACCATTTTAGAAGTTTAAATTCAAATTAATGTAGATAACATGTCCATGTAGTTGGAATACATATCATACTAGAAAATTATATTCTGTAGTCAAAGTTATTGTGTCAGAAAACTGTCTTACTAGTAATCTAATTTTTAATAATCAGTACATATTAAACATAGATAAAATGATTTAAATCAACTGCTATATTTTCATGATATCACATTGAATACTCTATATTTTGGTGACAACTGAGTGACATGGTAATTCTTTTGAAATTTATAGTTTAGTTTTCTTCTAAACCCTAGATACAAGATTGTTAAGAAATGACCTGAATGATCTCTCTGAGAGAGTAATGCAGACATATATGAACAATCGTTTTTACATACATTGGCATATATTCTTCTAATATGGTTTTGGCTCATTAATATAATGGCATGAGAAAATCTGAGACATTGTTTACAAAATCATATTCAATTACAATAAATAGCACAGTGTCAGAGACACTGAACAACAAGAGAATTACAGCAAGTGAAACTATGAAGGCATGAGAAAGAGATGGAAAATGGAAGCAGAGATATAGTGATTCTTTGGTGTTTATAAGCATCCTCAGTTTTACGTTGACTTTTCTCTAAGTGAACTGAGCTAACAAAGTTTGCTTCAAGAACATTTGAGACACACATGTAGTAGACTCATTGAGTTCACATTCACAAGGGTATAGAGATAATCTGTGCATGAGTTTCTAGCCAACCAGCAATATCCTCACAGAATATGACTTATAATGTTTGTCTAACTCTGTTGTGCTATTCCAGAAATTACATAAAATTTGTGTTTATATTACTGAAAAAACATAATGCTTTGTTGTTATATTTATTATTTATCTTTGACAAGTTGAGGGGTTAAAATGTCCTAGAAGAGATCCCATGTTAAAAACTTTTAATTGTATATTCAAAGAATTTAAAGTATAAGTTTTCAAATTATTATTTTTACAATATATACTGTGCGATATTTAAGGAGTTAACAGAATTCTGTTATTTACAAAGCCATATTGTATGCAGAACATACACCGTTGTGAACAAATTGAAACCTTCCAAATAGCAGCTAGTGTGTATGGAAGCAACTGAATGGTTATTTTCTATGCGGGGAACGATTCAGCCTGCCTGTGACACCAAAGAAAGATCCTGTTGCTACTGTATGCCTGTTGTCATTAATCACTAATCAACCCCATATCATGAAAACATATGAAGTTCTTTCTAATAAACTTGTGGTATTTATTTACCAGATATAATTTTATGGATTGTGATTTTGCCTCTCCAGATGCCTGTGCTTCATGTGTCAGTACCAGTGGTGGTCAGGAAAAGCGTCAGAGTTGAGTCAAAGATGAGATGATCTTAGGAGTGCTTGAAAATGAGTCTGAGTCCTCCGGATGCTTTTCCCAGTGCTTTTAGCCACCTAGCTATCTCCCCAGCCCCAAGAAGAAGCTCATCTTTAAACAAAATAAACCAGAGGGCGTCACACTTATTTTGAAAACACATAAACTAAAGTAGCATGAAATTTTGTTTAAATTTCATAAACACAAGTAACCAGAGAAACTAAGAGAATTTGTTGTATGGAAATAGAAAACAAGGATGTGTTATAGGAGCCAACTGTCATATATATATATATATATATGAGGGGGTGCATGTGTGTGTATGTGTGTATGTGCTTATTCAACCTCCTGTGACCGACAATTTGGTGACATTAAGCTTCAACTTTTTATTCAGTAGACTTAACCACAAAAATCATCATACAAAATTCAAGCAAGTAGAAAGAGATCAAAATGTGAAGTGAGAAACCTATGCAGTTCTTTTCTTTGTGTTATGCTGATATTTGCTGGGAGAATTTTCTCATACTCTGTAGATTTTTATTCTATACTCAATGTGTAAAAGAAATCAAGATCCTCTGTCTTTTGATTAGTGTGATTGTTGTGACATTTAAATCAAATAATATACATGAAAACATTGTGAATTATACTGGGTAATTATAATTATCATTCTGAAGCATTGTATTTAATGTTTCTAATTGAAAAATCTTTATTAACAAACAGATTTAACCAACTAATCTATAATCAGAATACATGACTGTCAATGAAGTCTTGCTTAGAATCATGAAGTCTGGAGTATAGTAACAATATAATGGAACTCAATGCCTCTTAGAGGTAATAACTTCCTCCTTACCTCTTTATTCATGGGGTGATAGAATGAGTCGAATAAGAGAATATGTACAAAACTGTACTTTTAAAGAATTTATCTTTCGATGTACTTAATTGTCTTAGTAGAGATAATAGAGATGATGCATGATACAGATGTTAATGATGTTGTACAATAAAATGTTTCCCTATCCTTAACTAGCAAAGGAAAGGGGTACATGTGTAAAACAATGGGCATTAGAAAGCCATCTGTATAGAACAGCACTCTGAATGACAAAGGCAGAAAGTACTCTGGCAATATGAGCATCATTCTTTGGAACCTTGTATGTGTGCACATGTAAATATGCATGAGAAATATGCTCCAGGCCAGGGAAAGAATTGCAAGGTTGGGAGAGTGTTCAAAAAAGTCATAAGAAGAATTTGAATTCACAGAGTTTCCACTGGGGAAGTCTTCCCTAGACATGATGGCATTGTGTGTAATGCACAGAATGAATATTGCATAGGTACTAGGGCACATCACTTCCAGACTCAGCGTGCTTCTAAAGTTGACAAAAATTCATTGCAAATTTAAAAGGGCAGAGTTATTACAAAGTAACCTTTGTCATAACCCAAAGTTTAAAAGCATAAAGAAGAGATGCATAAGAAAACAAAAAATATGTCTTCAAAAACAGTATCCATCCTGCAAAGATATACACCACAATGAGGAAATGGATTAGTTAGAGTATTTTTGTTTCTTCAATATCTGTAATTAAACTAATAATTCCACCTGATTTCAAAATTCTATAAAACTTTCCAGTTCTCAAGAGAATATCTTACTGGCTAAAGTAAGCATGAGACATGTTAAACATTACTGAAATAAAAACATGCATATTGTTGATTTTTTTAAAAATTACAATATCTATTGCAATAGATGTTAGAAGAATTGGATTGATTAATATATGGCTCAGATATTAAGAAGAAAATCTTTCCTGTCTCATCAGTCCCTTTAGACTTTAAAGCACTGTGTTCCACCACTCCATTGACAGTCTCTCTCTCCTTCAAGGTTCTTTGTTTTTTTTACCTGACCTGTGTGGGTATTCTAAATGGAATCAAATATCTTGAAATTCAATGCTAAAGTACAGACATTAGAAAATGTATGACATTTGACTTTCTGGGTCCAGATTATTTCATTAAATATTGTTTCCAGTTCTGTTTACCTATATGTGAATTGCATAAGTTAATTATTCTTTAGTTCTTTTTAAGCTAGAATATTTTTCTCACATATTCATTTACCTTTTGTTTATTTGTACATGCATGCTCTATCTGCATATACACCTGCATGCCAGAAGATGGTAGCAGACTTTGTCAGAGGTTGTTGTAAGCCACCATGTAGTTACAGGGAACTAAACACAGTACCTCTGAAAGAGCAGAAGACACTGCTCTTAACTGCTGATCCATCTCTCCAGCCCCAGTTTAATTCCTCTTAATACACAAATACTATTCCATTATGTAACTGTAGCCCATTTTGTTTGTCCATCCACCACTCGATGAACATCGACTGCATTTGTGGTTCCTGGGCAGTGTGAACAGAGAAGCAATGAAAATTAGTAATCATATCGATCTCTAGTAGAACAGCCCTTTGCACATATACCCCAAAAATGGGATAACTGGAAAGAGCTCTGCCGCAATATCTAGCTATACTTATATTTCTGGTGGGAGTTCAAAGTAGGGCAGACATGCTGATTTCCATAATGGTTGCCCTAGTTTGCACTCCTACCAGCAGTGAATAAGTATTCCTTTTTCCTCAAATTGATGGTAGCATTTGCTATCATTTTTTTAAAATCTTAACCATTTAGATTGCAGTAAGAGAAAATATCAAAGTAGTTTTAATTTGCATCTAGTTGAAAGATAGTGATATTTAATACTTTTAAAAAGTTTTTTCTTAGCCATTTGTGAGTCATGTTTTGAGAACTTTCTGGGAATATGAGTGTGACAGAAGAGGTAACTGTCTGTATAAGTAATATTACAGACATTTTTGAAAAAGTCATATAAAAACCTATCATTCTAATAGCTTGTAAAATTATATATGTGAAAATATATAAAAAGAGTTTAAGTGAGATTACTGTATGTTGCAATAACAGTGCCATAGGCTAATGATAATGCTAATAGACACCATAGCACAATTCATTAAAAGCCCTGTGTCAGGAATGGGTTATCTGTTTTGGAGTTGGTGGCTAGTGAGTTCCCATAGACCCATACATATAGTAGACCATTTTATATGCTCTTGATTACATTCAAGAATTTAACAGTAAGATTGTGCTGCCGAGGACACCATTTCCTAAGTCACAGCAAATGAACAAATCAAAATCGTACTCACCTGGAAGCTTCATCCTTTGTTATTAAGTTTATGCTAGAAGTTGATGTGTATCCTAATGGAACAGAAAAATAATTATCAATCCTACCTAGCTGTGAAGCCTCTAATCTATAACAATAACCAGCCTAGCAAACATGCCTACTGCTGCAAGAGTGGCACAAATGTCATGAAAATAACCAACTATTTTTTTTAAAAATATTATTATTGGATACTTAGCCCCTTCTCAAGTTGATATACCTATCTGGTGCCATTTTGGAATGGACATATTTTTACACTGATTCCCAGTGACTTAACTTGATTCCTTAGATTAGTCCACCTGACAGGCCTCATCAGAGAAGCGTTATTTTACAGCATGTGGTGAATACTAAACAGGTCAACAACTGGATGATGTGCAGACAGTGAAAGAGTGTGGAATGCTCCAATCACTTTGATACATCTGTATAATACTCTCTTCTCCCAAGCTCATCAGGGTCATTGCAGAAGAGGGAACAAAGGCCAGTTGTGTTAGGAGACAAAACATAATAATGTTTTTCTGGACATAGCAGGACTAATGAAGATGTAAATTCCTGTCAGTGGGACAGTTTACAAAAGACCAGTGCAAACTTGAACTAGACAAAAGCCTAGTATGGAGAAGAGATATGAATGACTGTCTATCCCTAGATAACAAGCTATATGCAATTACTACATACTGAGTCAGGGAGGGTCAGCATTCTTTAAGAATGTAGTTCCTTTGGGCTAACTATCCTCCACATCCAAGAGGATAAGGCCAATACAAATTGGACCTGATCTATTAAAGAGAACAAAAAAGAAGCAATATCAAAGGTAGGATGAGAAGGAAATAGATCTGAGAGGATTGTGGGAAGGGAGTCAATATGGTCATTGTATGAAGTTCTTAACAATGAATAAATAAATATTCAAGAAAGAAGAAAAAGAAACCAAGGAAAGGTCAGAATAAGAAAAGGAGGGGAGGTCATGTCTTCATGTCACACATAAAAACTTCATGCCACACCTAAAACCTACTGGAATTGGATCATAGATGTAAACAAGGGTCATGACATGCTAATGTTAGAAGAAAACAATACAACATCTTTTTTGCTTAAATCAAGAAGTATTTCTACTTTATGTTAACAAAGAACAATTTACAAAATGAGATTTATAAATAAATTTTGTCAGAATTTAAATATTCCACATTTCAAAGGACACATCTAAGAAAGTAAAAATAATAATTTAATTCTTTGAAATATTATATATCCATGGAAATATTTAGAAACCTATTGTTTGCTAAGTGACTTGTATTCTACAATCTCAAATACTAAGTAAAAAATAATATATGATTTGTTGGCTTATTCAAGACTGTATATATGCAATAAGCATACATATGAAAAGTGTTAATAATCATATGTAAACATGAAATAAATGCTATGTTTCTTTTTAATTGGATATTTTATGTATTCACATTTCAAATGTTATTCCCTTTCTTTTTCTCCCCTTTCCCATCTCCCCTCCTCTTGCTTTTATGACTATGCTTCCCTTCCCAAATACCCACTCCCACCTCAACACCCTGGCATTCCTCTAAAGTGGGGGATGAACCTTCACAGGACCAAGCACTTCTCCTCCTATTGATTACAGATGATACTATCCTCTGCTACATATGAAGCTGGTGCCATGGGTTTTTCTGTATGTACTCTTTGGTTGGTGGTTTAGCCCTTGGGAGCTCTAGGGGTGGATCCAGTTAGTTGATATTGTTGTTCTTCCTATGGGGTTGCAAATTCCTTCAGTTCCTTTAGTCCTTTCTCTAACACCTCCATTGGGCCCCCCATGCTCAGTCTGATGGTTAGCTGCAAGCATCCTCATCTGTATCAGTAAGGCTCCAGCAGAGCCTCTCAGGAGACATCCATATCAGGTTCACATCAGCAAGTACTTCTTGGTATTGGCAATAGTGACTGGGTTTGGTGGCTGCATATAGGATGGATCCCCAGGTGAGGCAGTCTCTGTATGTCCTCTCCTTCAGTCTCTGCTCCGCTGTTTGTCTGAAAGCATTCATACTCTGGTCTTCCTTCATTTTGAGCTTCATATGATCTGTGAATGGTATCTTGGGTATTCTGAGGTTTTAGGTTAATATCCACTTATCAGTGAGTACATACCATGTGTGTTGTTTTGTGACTGGATTACCCCACTCAGGATGATATTTTCTACTTCAATTTTATCTCCTTCTATAAAGCTCAAGTCCAAGTGAATGAAGGACACCCACATAAATCCAGATTCACCGAAACTAATAAAAGAGAAAGTGGGAAGAGCCTCCAACACATAGGCACAGGGAAAATTTCCTGAATAGACCACCAATGGCTTATGATCTAAGATCCACAATACAAAAATGGGTCCTCATAAAATTACCAAGCTTCTGTAAGAAAAATGAAACTGTCAATAGGACAAAACGGCAACCATCAAATTGAGGAAAGACTTTTACCAATGCTACATCTGATAGAGGTCTATTATCTAATATACACAAAAAATGCAAAAACTTAGATTCCAGAAAACCAAAGAATACTATTAACAATTGGGTACAGAGCTAAACAAAGAGTTCTCAACTGAGGAATATCGAATGTCTGCGAAGCATCTAAAGAAACGTCCAACATCCTTAGTCATTAGGGAAATACAAATCAAAACAACCCTGAGATTTCACCTCACACCAGTCAGAATAGCTAAGATCAAAATTCAGGTGACAGCAGATGCTGACAAGGATGTGGAGAAATAGGGAAACTCTTTGATTTATGGTGGAATTGCAAGCTTATACAACCACTCTGGAAATCACTCTGGCAGTTCCTCAGGAAATTGGACATAGTGATACCTGAGGACCCATCTATAACATGAGACATGATCTGTCAGAAGCATTCTCTTCCTAAGGCCAAAGTCCACAGGTACGACCCCACTTTTTCTCTACTGATAGTCCAAAGAGAGACCTGCCGAGAGTGTACTAGGTTGGGAGCCAAAGTGCAGGCTGGGACTGGACCCTTTTAGTCTCCCTCCATCTCTGCCCAGGCTGGGCTGTCCCACAGCTTTCAGACCCAAAACTTGCCTGCAGAGAGCTGGTCTGTCAAAAGTGCTCTTACTGCAAAGATCACAGGACCACAGGCTCACAGGGTCACAGGAGGGACAGAAAGAGACAGCAAGACCAACTAACATCACCAGAGGTTACCAGATGGCAAGAAGCAAGTTCAAGAACCTAAGCAAGAAAAACCAAGACAACTTGGTACAATTAGAACCCAAATCTCTCAACAAAGCAAGTACTGGATATTCCAACAAACTGGAAAAGCAAGATTGGGATTTAAAATAACATCCCATGACGATGAAAGACTTTAAGAAAGACATAAATAACTCCCTTAAAGAAATACAGGAGGACACAGGTAAAAAAGTAGAAGCCCTTAAAGAGGAAATACAAAAATCCCTTGAAGAATTACAGGAAAACAACAAAAAGGTGAAGGATTTGAACAAAACCATCATGAATCTAAAAATGGAAGTAGAAACAATAAAGAAATCATAACAGGAGATAGCCCTGGAGATAGAAAAACTAGGAAAAAGATCAGGAGTCGTAAACACAAACATTATCAACAGAATACAAGAGATTAAAGACAGGATCTCAGGAGCAGAAGATACCATAGAAAACATTGACAGAATAGTTAAAGATGATGCAAAAAGTAAAGAAGTTCCTACCATAAAACATCCAGGAAATCCAGGACATAAGGAGAAGATGAAATCTAAAGATAGTAGGTATAGAAGAAAAAGAATATTCTGACTTAAAATGCCAGTAAATATTTTCACAAAATTCTAGAAGAAAACTTCCTAACCAAAAGATAGAGATGCCCATGAACAGACAAGAAGCCTACAGAAATCCAAACATATTGGACCAGAAAAGAAATTCCTCCTGTTGCATAATAGTCAAAACTCCAAATACACAAAATAAAGAAAGAATATTAAAAGCAGTAAGGGGAAAAGGTCAAGTAAAATAAAGACAGTCTTAACAGAATTGCACCAGATTTCTCAACAGAAACTAAGAAATCTAGAAGATCCTGGACAGATGTCATACATACTCTAAGAGAACACAAATGTCAGTTCAGGTTACTATATCCAGCAAAACTCTCAATAAACATAGATGGAGAAACCAAGATATTCCATGAGAAAGCCAAATTTACACCATACCTTCCACAAATCCAGCCCTACAAAGGATAGTATGTGGAAAACTCCAACAGAAGGAAAGAAACTACACCCTAGAGAAAGCAAGAAAGTAATCTTCCTCCAACAAACCCAAAAGGAGATAGCCACACAAACATACTTCCACCTCCAACAACAACAACAACAACAAAAAAAAACCAACCAGGAAGCAATCACTATTTCTCAATATCTCTCAACATCAATAGACTCAATACCCCAATAAAAAGGTATACCCTAACAGACTAGATACATAAACAGGACACAGAATATGGTTGGATATAGGAAACACACCTCAGTGACAAAGACGGACACTAGCTAAGCATGACAACCTGGGAAAAATGTTACCAAGAAAATGGTCCCAGGCTGGAGTAGCCATTCTGATATTAAATAAAATTGCTTTCAACCAAAAGCTATCAAAAATATAAGGAGGACACTTTACACTCATAAAAGAAGAAATCTACTAAGATGAACTCTCAATTCTGAACTTTAAGCTCCAATTGCAAGGCCACACGCATTCATAATAGAAACTTTACTACAGCTCAAAGCATATATTGCACCACACACAATAATAGTAGACTTCAACACAGCACTCTCAATTATGGACAGATCATGGAAACAGAAACTAAACATAGGCACAGAGAAACTAACAGGACTTATGAAACAAATGGATGTAACAGACATCTATAAAACATTTTATCCTAAAACAAAAGAATATACCTTCTTCTCAGCACTTCATGGTACCTTCTCGAATATTGACCATATAATTGGTCACAAAATAGGCCTCAACATATACAAGAAGACTGAAATAATCCCATGCATACTGTCAGACCACCGTGGACTAAGACAACAGAAAGCCCACATATGTATGAAAGATGAACAATGCTCTACTCAATGATAACTTGGCCAAGGAAGAAATAAAGAAATTAAAGACGTTTTAGAATTTGATGAAAATGAAGGCACAACATACCCAAACTCATGTGATACAATGAAATCTGTACTAAGAGGAAAACACATAGCTCTGAGTGCCTTCAAAAAGAAACTAGAGAGAGCATAAATTAGCAGCTTCACTGCACACCTGAAAGTTCTAGAACAAAAAGAAGTAAATTCATCCAGAGGAGTAGATGGCAGGAAATAATCAAATTCAGAACTGTAATCAACCAAGTAGAAACAAAAAGAAGTATTCAAAGAATCAACAAAACCAGGAACCTGTTATTTGAGAAAATCAACAAGATAGATAAACCCTTAGCCGGAATAATCAGAGGGCATAGAGACATTATCCAAACTAACAAAATCAGAAATGAAAAGGGAAACATAACAGCAGAGATTGAAAGGGAAATTAAAAAATATCAAATCCTACTACAGTAAAAACATATACTAACAAAACTAGAAAATATGGATGAAATGGACAATTTTTCAGGGCCAACTTTCAAAGTACCAACCAACCAAAAAAGAAAAAAAAAAAAAGCAAAAGGAGCAGATAGGTTTAGTTCAGAATTCTATCAGACCTTCATAGAAAACTTAATACCAAATTATTCTACAAAATGGAAACAGAAAGAAAACAACCCAAACCACAAGAAGACCCAACAACGAAAGATTACTTCAGAACAATTTCTCTTGTGAATATCAAAAATATACTCAACAAAATTCTCACAAACTGAATCCAAGAACACATCAAAACAATCATCCATCACGATCAAGTAGGTTTCATCCCAGAAATGCAAGGATGGTTCAATCTCTGAAAATCCATCAACATAATCCACTAAATAAAAAACTCAAAGAAAAAAAAACACGTTTATCTCATTAGACGCTGGGAAAGCATTTGAGAATATTCAACACCCTTTTACTTCATGGTAAAAGTTTTGGAAAAATCAGGAACTCAAGGCCCATAGCTAAATATAGTAAAAGCAATGTACAGCAAACCAGTAGCCAACATCAAACTAAATGGAAAGAAACTTGAAACAATCCCACTAAAATCAGGGACTAGAAAAGGAAGTCTGCTTTCTTCCTACCTATTCAATATAGTACTCAAAAATCCTTGCCTGAACAATCAAACAACTAAAGGAGAACAAAGAGATACAAATTGAAAAGGAAGAACTCAAAATATCACTATTTGTAGACGATATGATAGTATATATAAGTGACCAAAAAAATTCTACCAGAGAACTCTGAAACCTGATAAACAACTTCAGCAATGTGGCTGGATGTAAAGTAACTCAAACAACTCAGTAGCCTTCCTCTACTCAAAGAATAAACAGATTGAGAAAGAAATGTCACAATAGTCACAAGTAATATAAAACACTTCAATTTAACTCTAACCAATCAAGTGAAAAATCTATAGGACAAGACATTCAAGTCTCTGAAGAAAGAAGTTGAAGATCTCAGAAAGATCTCCCATGCTCATGGATTGGCAGGATTAATATTGTAAAAATGTCCATCTTACCAAAAGCAATCTACATATTCAATGCAATCCCCATCAAAATTCCAGCTCATATAGTTAGAAAGAGCAATTTGCAAATTAATTTGGAACAACAAAATTCCCAGGATAGCAAACACTATCCTCAGCAATAAAAGAACTTCTGGTGGAAACATGATTCCTGACCTGCAATAGTGATAAAAACTGTATGGCATTGTACAGACACAAGTAGGTAGATTAATGGAATAGAATTGAAGACCCAGAAATGAACTCATACACCTATGGTCACTTGATCTTTGACAAAGGAGCTAAAACCATCCAGTGGAAAAAAGATAGCATTTTCAACAAATGGTGCTAGTTCAATTGGTGGTCAGCATGTAGAAGAATATAAATCGATCCATTCTTATTGCCTGTACAAACCTCAAGTCCAAGTGGATCAACGACCTCCACCTAAAACCATACACTCAAATTAATAGAAGAAATATGGGGAAGATCCTTGAATATATGTGCACTGGGGAAAATTCGTGAACAGAACACAAATGTCTTATGCTCTAAGATCGAGTCAAAAAATGGGACTTCATAAAATTTCCAAGCTTCTGTTAGGCAATGGACATTGTCATTAGGAAAAAATGGCAATGAACAGATTGGGAAAAGATCTTTACCATTTGTCTGTCCAATAGAATGCTAATCTCCAATATAAACTAAGAACTCAAGAAGTTAGATCCAAGAGAATCAAATAACCCTATTAAAAATGGGGTACGGAGTTAAACAAAAAATTAACTGAGTAAATCCGATTGTCTGAGAAGCATCTAAAGAAATGTTTAACTTCCTTATTCATCAGGGAAATGCAAATCAAAACAACTCTGAGATTCCATCTCACATCAGTCAGAATGGCTAAGATCAAAACTCAGGGGACAAGAGATGCTGGCAAGGATATGGGATTGCAAACTGGTACAACAACTCTATAAATCAATCAGTCTGGCAGTTCTTCAGAAAATTGGCTATTATACTACCTGAGGACCCAGCTGTACCACTCCTGGGCATTTAACCAAAAGATGTTCCAACATATAATAAGGACACATGTCCCACTGTGCTTGTAGCAGCCTTATTTAAAATAGCCAGAAGATATTCTTTCTTTGGAAAGAACCCAGATGTCCTTCAACAGAGAAATACAGAAATTGCGGTACATTTACACAATCGAGTACTACTCAGATATTAAAAACAATGACACCATGAAATTCATAGGCCAATGGATAGAACTAAAAATATTATCCTGAGTGAGGTTATACAATCACAAAAAACCAAAACCCACAAACAAAGAAAAACACAAGACATGGGATGTACTTACTGATTAATGGATATTAAGCAAAAGCTTGGAATATCCAAGATACAATTCACAAACCACATGAAACTCAGGAAGAAGGATAACCAAAGTGAGGATGCTTCAGTCCTTCTTAGAAGGGGGAACAAAAATATTAATAGGAGGAAGTACACAGACAAAGTTTGGAGCAGAGACTGAAGAAATAGCCATCCAGGGATTGCCCCACCTGGGGAACCAGCCCATATACATACAACCACCAAACCCAGACAATATTGCTGATGCCAGGAGTGCATGCTGACAGGAGCCTGATATAGCTGTCTCTTGAGAGACTCTGCCAAATCATGACAAATACAGAAGCGAATGCTAACAGCCAACCATTGAACTGAGAACTGGGTCCCCATTGGAGGACTTAGAGAAAGGACTGAAGGAGCTGAAGGGGTTTGCAACCCCATAAGAACAATACCAACCAACCTAGGTCCCAGGAACTAAACCACCAACCAAAGAGTATACATGGACAGAACCATGGCTTCTGATGCATATGTAGCTAGCAGACGATGGGGGGAAAACATTTGAAATGTAAATAAAAAAGTCCAATAAAAAACAGAACTTCAAGTCTTTCAAAAAACAAATTGACAATGCCAGAAAATGGAAAGAACTTCCATGCTCATGGAAAGAAAGGATTAATTTAGTAAAATTGGTAACATTGCTGAAAGCAATCTACAGATTCAATGCAATGCTCACCAAAATTGCAAATGATTTCTTCATAGAATTAGAAAGAGCAATCTGCAAATTCATTTGGAAAAGCAAAAAAACCCAGGATAGCATAAACTATTCTCAATAATAAAAGAATTTTTTGGGGAACACCATCCCTGACTTCAAGCTGTATTACAGAGCAATCTTGAGAAAAACTGCATGGTATTGGTACAAAAACAGGTAGGTATATGAATGGAAAAGAATTGAAGATGCAGAATTGAACCCACAAATCTATGGTCACTTATCTTTGACAAGGGAATAAAAACTATCCAATGGAAAAGAGACATCATTTTCAACAAATGCTACTGGTTGAACTGGAGTTCAGCAATGTTGAAGAATGCAAATTGACTCATTCTTATATCCTTGTACAAAGCTCAAGTCCAAGTGTATCCAAAACCTCACATAAAACCAGATACACTGAAACTAATAGAACAGAAAGTAGGGAAGAGCCTGGAACACACAGGCACAGGGGAAATTTTCCTCAACAGAACACCAATGGCTTATATTATACGATCAAGAATTGACAAATGGGACCTTATAAAATTGCAAAGTTTCTGTAAGGCAAAAGACACTATCAATAGGACAAAACAGCAACCAACAGATTGGGAAAATGTCTTTACCAACCCTACATTCAATGGAGGGCTAATATCTAATATATACAAAGAACTCAAGAAGTTAGACCTCAGAGAATCAAATAATTCTATTAACGATATGGTATAGAGCTAAACAAAGAAGTCTCAATTGAGGAATTCCAAATGGCTGTGAAGCACCTAAAGAAATGTTCAATATCCTTAGTCATCAGGGAAATGCAAATTAAAACAACCCTGAGATATGCCTCACACCAATCAGAATGACTAAGGTCAAAATCTCAGTTGACAGCAGATGCTGGTGTGGATGTGGAGAAAGAGGAACACTCCTCCATTGCTGGCGGGATTGCACGCTGGTATAACCATTCTGCGAAACAGTCTGGTGGTTCCTTAGAAAATAATAGTACCTGAGGACCCAGCTGTACCAGTCTTTAGAATACATCCAAATATGCTCCAACATATAACAAGGACTCATGCTCCATTTTGTCCATAGCAACTTATTTTTAATAGCCAGATGCTGGAAAGAACACAGATGACCTTCAACAGAGGAATGGATACAAAAATGTGGTATATCTTCCATGATGGAGTACTACTCAGTTATTAAAAACAATGACTACATGAAATTCTTAGGCAAATGACAGGAACTAGAAAATATCATCATGAGTGAGGTAACCCAGTTTCATAAGAATACATATTGTCTGTATGCACTGATAATTGGTTATTATTCCAAAACCTTGGAATACCTAAGAAAAAAATTCAGAAATCATATGAAGCCCAGGAAGTAAGACCAAAATGTTGATGCTTCATTCCTTCATAGAAGGGAGAATAAAATAGTCACAAGAGGAAGTGTAGGAACAAAGAGTGGAACAGGGACTGAAGAATAGGTCATCCAGAGACTGCCCCACCTGTTGATCCATCTCACATGCAGTCACCTAATCTAGTCACTATTGCTGATGGCAAGAAATGCTTGCTGACAGGAGCCTGATATGGATGTCTCCTGAGAGGCTTTGCTAGGGCCCTATTGATACATATGAGGATGGTTAAAGCTAACCATTGAACTGCAGAAAGGGAACCCAGTGGAGCAGTTAAAGAGTGAAGGAGCTGAAGAATTTGCAACACCATAGGAAGAACAACAATATCAACCAATCAAACCCCACCAGAGCTCCCAGGGACTAAACCACCAACCAATGAGTACACATGGAGGGACCCATGACTTCAGCCACATATATAGCAGAGGATGACATGGTCTAGCATCAATAGGAGGAAAAACCCTTGGTCCCGTGAAAGCTCACATATCCCAATGTAGGGTAATGTCGGGGCATTGAGTTTGGAGTGGGTGGTTGGTAATGGGAGCATCTACATAGAAGCAGGGGGAGAGAGAGGAGGTATGGTGGGAAAAAGGGAAAACATTTGAAATGTAAATACATATAATATCCAAGATATTAAAATTTAATTAAGGAAAAATCAATGACTTCATAAAATTCTTAGGCAAATGAATGGAACTAGAAAATTCTATACTGTTTCTTCTCTTTCATTTTTTTGTTGAACACGTTCTGTGTATTCTGATCAGAGATTTTCCTCTCTAACTTGTCTTACAAGATTTTCTTACATTCTTACCCATCCAACTTGCAAACAAATGAACAAAACATTTTTAAATATGTAAAAGTAAAAGGAACACAGAGAAACACATATTCACACACAAACACACACAAAGCTACTTCAACACAAAAACAGAAGCTGTCATATAAAACAAAACAAACAAACAAACAAAAAACAAGCAAAAAGCCATGAGATCAATCAAATCAATCAATATGAGACAACAACAGCGACAACATTAACTATTAACTCAACACAAACACCATTGGATTTGTTTTATGTTAGCCATCTACTGCTCTATGTAGGCAGGTACTCCTCTATGCCTACAGGTAAATGTGGTGTGTGTATTTCTGGTGAGATGGCATTGAAGTAAACAGACTTTTCCTTTGCTGGCTGGTGTTAATGGCAGATAGCTTCTTAGTTAGGCACCAGAGTTCATGTCCCTTCTTCCGTTCAGCCCTGGGACCCCATCTGTCTTGAAACTGTCCAGGTACTATACAGATTTCCATTTTGTCTATGAACTTATATGCGTGTCAGTCTTTCATCTTCGGAAGGACACTGTTTTCCTGCTGTCATCTATCCCCTTTAGCTTTTACAGTATTTCTACCTCCCTGTCTGTATAGCTTCCTGAGCCCTGAGGGAAGGGGTTTTATGGAAACTTCTCATTTAGGACTGTATGTCAAAGTGTTTCACTCTCTAAACAGTGTCCTGTTGTAAGTCTTTATATTAGTTCCCATCTACTTCAAGAGAAAGATCGTTTGATGATGGTTGAAGGGATAAAAAATGTCTTCAGGAGTTATTTTATTGATCTCTTCCTTTAGTAGATGAATTGTAGTTGACTTTTTACTAGGCCAATGCCCGATCTCCTCTTAGTTTCTTGGTCACCTAAGGAGTCTCAAGCATACATTCCATTTTATGAAGTGAGTCTTAAATCCAATTAGAAAGTGGTTGGTTATTCTCACAAAATTTCTACCATTACTCCAACAGTGTATCATGTAGGCAGGTCACTTTTATAGATCATAGAATTTATATAGCTGGGTTGATAGTTTCCTTTCTCCTCTGGTAGCATGCAGAGAATCTTTCACAATCATGAACACTAGTCAATAGGATTAAATATTGTACTTAGGTATCAGCCTGACGTCTCCATGTTCAATGAGTTGTCTACAGGAATAGGACCTTACTGTTGGTTATGGAGTTATGGAGAGCATTAAATAGCCTAGGCAATATCCCCTGTTCTTTGGGGGTTTTCATGGGGCTCCTTTGACTAACACATCATATATATATATTAGCAGTGAAAATGTCCCCCATTATTTGATGGGTGTTTAGATGTTACACACACACACACACACACACACACACACACATATACACACACACATATCCCTTGGATGACCCTTTCTTCCCCACTGGTACTTTATACCTAACCTTGTGGTTATATGAAATGTGGCATGTTTATCAATCTTTAAGTGCTAACATCCATGCATGCATTAGAGAACACATACCATACCGTATTTGTATTTTGGGGTCTGAGTTACCTCACGTGGGCACTCAGGATGCTTGTTCTTCATGTTGGTTTGTTTGTTTTGCTTTTTTCTCCACCAGACTATTAAGTTGGTTAAAATTAAAGTAACTTTGTGAGCTACTAATAATTAAAATATATAATGCTTAGACTTATGTATTGGTAATGGGAATGAGAATTTATAACCTCTTTAGAAAATATCTTGGTGACCAAAATGTAGAATTCATAGCCAACCATTAAATGCAGCCATTTTATTTAAATTTAGTCAAAGACATGATCTCATGCATCCACATATTTTCATAAACTTTGATAGCAAATTCATTTATGAGTCAAAATTAAATAAATGTCTATAATCTTTAATTAACAAATGACTCAAAATCCAGTGACAATATATTATACATCTATTAAATAATAAAAATTGTAATTCAGTGGGTATATGAAAAAGGTTATAATAACTGAAAAAGTCAACTAGAAATGCTTCCTAATTCTGTATACAAACATTTTCAGAACATGCAAATTAATCTATAGTGGAAGGAAATATAGTGATTTTCAAACTGTCAGGTGGGAGATAGAAGGCCAGATGACATTGAGATACACAAGCATTTGAGGAGTAATGTATATTTCTATAAACTCTGTTGTGTGGATCATATTCTGAGTCAGACTCATCAAATTAACTACCAGTGTGGATAGCTTTTAGTGCATCGGAATACTTCAATAGTATTAAAAAGTCAAGAGGAACATATCAATGTCGAACAACAAAGACTGTAGGTGCTTTCATTTATACAATGCATTTATATAGTTGCAAAGCAATCATTTACTTCTTGAAAAACAGCATCAATGTGCCTAGGTTTTTGCCATTAGAGCCAGTAGCATATCTGCTATTGAAATGTGACACTAAATCAGGCCTAAGACTCACGACTTTGAAATGGTGCTGGAGTAGCTTGCTGTTCACATAAACTCAATGATCAGTCTTTGCTTTGATAATTGCTTTGATTTGAGACAATGGAAATGCACAAATCAGCGATGTTCTCTATGCTGGTGCTTTGTGACCTATCATGATCTAAACCACATCTGAAGCAAATGTCACTGTTCAGAGGGCATTATAAACTACCACACTTTTGCTGCCACCTCTCTTCTTATTTTCTGTTCTCAAGAATAACTTTGTGGCTTCACTTAAAGAAAGTGAAGTCTTTTGTTTCTCCCTGAGGTTGTCATACCAACAACAATTATTTAGCTCTAATTGGCCTGTAGGAGGTCAGAATCAGCAGACTAAAAACGTACTTTAAAGATTTCAGATTTCAGCTCAGTGGTTAAATTGCAGCAATCTCTCTTCATAGCAATATTCTGAAAATGTCTATTTTGGATTTCTTGTCTCTGCCTCAACCCTCTTTTGTTCCCTAAAGGAGTTTCAGCCCATTAATAAGGATGAACTCAGGGTGCTTGTGGCTTTAAATGAGAGTGTTTCTCCTCTTCTTGAATTTGCCTCCACTCCAGTGCTGTGGGCACTGGTGTAAGTGGTGCTTCTGCATGCCTTTGAGTTTTCAGCACTCTCCATTGTGCCTGACAAAAAGAATATTGCAGAAGTCAACACCAGTCCATATCTGATCATGTTAAAGCCCCAAGGTGCATCCTGCTGCTCCCTGCCTTCTTCATAAGGCAAACGTTCCTTTGTGTTCTACTCTGTGTTCCCTTCCGCTCCTGCATAGTACACATCAGAGTTAAGGTCTGTATGGTTAGCAAACACAATGTGGTGGAAATGCTCCAAAACAACTTGATAACTCCTCGTGATTTGCTGGTTTAGACTTGAAATTTTTAGATCTTAATTTTGATATGCATTTTCAAAATTCTAGTGCAATTGAACAAATATAGCATGTTGTGGCCATTACTGCGTGTATGTGTGTGTTTGTTTGAAGCTCTCCAAATTTATCTATTATTTTCTTTATTGTCATATCCTTTCTTCATATTTAATCATACACATCCATGCCTGCATACGTATACAAGTGTGTGTGTGTGTGTGTGTGTGTGTGTGTGTGTGTGTGTGTGTGTGTGTTTCAGCACATACTTCATAGCATGTATGTGAAGGTCAAAGGACAACTTAAAGGAATGAGATCTCTTCCTGTTCTGCTGGTCCTGGTGATTGAACACATGCTCATTAAGCCCGGAAGCAAGGCCTGATAACAAGTGTCCTTGCATACTGAGCCATCTGAGTGGCTGCGTTCATTTGCCTTCTTTAATTTCACACTATCCTCCGAATGTGACAATGTATTAATTTGACAAATCACTATTCCTAACTGTAATTTAATACCAGTATATTTTTTCAAGATGGTTTAGTCCTGCTCCTTGTTCCAAACCAGTACTTAATTCTGAGGAGGAATCCTATTTATCCCTAAACATTGGGAAAGGATCAAGTGACTGAAATGTACATAGCAAAGTGAAGTTTTCGGGAGACATGGATCAGCAGTTATGAGCATTTGTTCTGTGGAAGAACGAGGTTAGGTTCCCAGCACATACACTGTGGCTGACACCTTCAGTAAGTGACTCTGGTTTCAGGGAACTCAAGGCCCTCCTCTGGTGTCTGTGGGTATCCCACACACACATATCCATGAACATACAGATAGCAGGAAGAAACATACACACTCATTATATAAAATTAAATACATCTTTACTTAAAGAGAGGAGCCTTTGCAAAGTACTGCCCAGCTTTGTGTTTGATTTCTTCATTTCACAGTTCCGAAAAAAAAAAATAGAAAAGCTGCATTTAATTTTCTTAGGAAGTTCTAGAGAGAACAGAGGCTTATTCCCCACCTACTTTATTCAAAAATTTTCTTCATATATTGTGTTTTGATTATGTTTTACTCTGAAATCCTCCCAAGTCTTCCCCACTTTCCTATACTCTTAAATTTATATCTCAAAACTAAAAACAATTTAATGGACACATAACTAGATATTCTTAAGTGAGTTAAAATAGTAATGAAATCAGCAAAAATATACTTCACCAGTGTTAACCAATGTGAATATAGTCCATTAATCTTGCATGCCAGCCCATAGTTTGATGCACCATATATATGTGACTGACATGGATTAAGTGATAGAATCACAAGAGTAACTGGACAAAAGTGATAAATTAAAAAGCAAATTTGAAACTAAGTTTATATAAGTGACTGTGGCATCCCACTAAATATTTACATATATTTAAAATATGATATAAGGCAGAATTAATGTAAAAAAAAACTTTAAGTATTAGATCAGTTAGTGATTATTTAAATAAATTATTGTGAGCTGTTTAGCTCTCATTAGTTTAAAACTTTTTCAACTGTTGATAAAAACGTCAAAATTATTTATAATTTAAAGTATGCATCTGCATTTTATAAATATACTTCACGTTCTCATAAAAGAAAGAATTTATCAGAAAAAGCTTTTGAAGTACGTCTGGGGGGCATGGCATACATAGTACATCCAAGCCCAGATCTCCCTTTCATGTACACTCATGTGCTGAAGTTGGTTGACACACATAAAAGCACTTGGCTAGTTTAAACATTGGATAATGTAAAAAAATACAGTCAACCCCCCCTCCAATTTCTAAAGTAAAAGAAGATAGAATTACTGTGCGTGTGGCTCAGGGGTAGGCTCTATCTTCCCTAGTGATCTTGTAGCAGAACCTCAGAGATTGCTGCTGTATTTACTGATACGCATGTTTGTGAAAAACTAATAATGTGAATTGATTAACCTTAAAATCATTTAAGTTGTGAAATGTTGGGTTGGTGGTTGGAGCTCACACACTGGAAGACAGGAGCAAGTCAAAACACTGGCACTCACACTCTGCTCCTGTTAGGGAAATGCCAAGGGATCTTTTCACGAGAGTAACTCACAGATTGCGGCACAGTTACCTTAGCTGGCTCCTGATGTGCTGTATAACACCACATTTCAATTTCCATCTGTGGTGTCTGGAACTATTGTTCTTGCTGTGAACTTTTTTTAAAATTTTTTTGCTTTCCCTAATGCAATCTGAATCGATGGGCCACCTCCTTTCGTACAATGCTCAAGTTGATTTAAAGCAGTTATAAATGAACGTGGTGTAACAGCCCTTCTTATTAACTGTGCAGTGAATTTAACTTTTAAATCAAGTACACATATATTAAAGCAATACCAAAAGCTCACCCTCCCATCTAGCTGGAAGTCACTTGTCTCAGGATATCTTCAATAGTCCATTTTATTTATTACCGTGAGATCTGAGAAGCTGACGGCACAAGCATACATTCACTAAATATGCTAGCAAATAGTTTGAATACTATTTTACTCACCTAAAAAGTTGTATTACTTGTGTATTATTTGAGATAGAATGCTGAAATTTTGTGTATACACCTTATAATCATTTTTCACTTTAAAAATATATAACATGTTATATATATACTATTTTTCTTGAATATATTTTTCATTACATGTAAATATATATAATTCACATATTCTATAATTTACAAAAGCTCTCTAAGCATTTTCTAAGGTAAGGCTGGAGAGAGATAACCCATTAAAAAAAACTGTTGTACAAGCAAAATTCTGGATTTGGGATTCTCAGAACTCATGTAAAAGCTAAGTGGGCATGGGAGACTGCCTGCAATTCTAGCGTCAGTCAGGGAACAGTCAACGAAGCTGGCTAACCAGATTAGTCGATGATTAGAGAGACTCTGGTTCAATATAAAAGTTGGATAATGGCATAGGCAGACACTGCCATCACTTGTAGGCCTCCAGACAAATCTCCACACACATGAACTTACACTTGCATACATATAGGAGAACATGCATACACACACCAAATCCACACTCAGATGAAGCCAGGGGAAGATGAAATGGAGCAGAAGACAGGGAAGAAAGAAGAGGAAGAAGAAATAGGAGGAGAAGGCGGAGAAATGAGAAACAATAAAGAAATAAAGCAAAATAGACCTTAATACATGTTGAACATCGTGCTACTTGAAAGATATTCTATTAAATATTTTAATGCCAGTATTATTATAACCCAAGGCAAAAATCATAGAAAGTTGCTGGTTTTAGAGGTTTTATGATCTACAAAGACCTACATTATAGCAAATTCTACCTCTTTTCTCAGCAATCCTGTTGCCAAGCAACTAACTGTTTATCCTCTTTTGGGTCAGAATTGGGGTAATAAGCTGATGTCGCATGGCAGAGGACAGAATCAGTAGCTCATGTGAACTTTGAGCTTTTTGGATTTTTGTTGTTCTTTTTCCCATTTAATGACCTCCTAGCTAATTCTGAGAATTTTATTCTGTTCCTTTAGGTTCATTTCTTTTAGAACATTACATTAACGATTACATACAGAGGCCTTTAGGAAAAGGCTTCCTTTCTGAAAGAAACATAGTCTAAATAATATGACAAAACATTCGGACTTCAAGCCAAATATCTTGAGTCTTCTTAATAAAAGCAGCCTAGCAATTTCTTTATTGCCACATAATTTGGGACTAGTTTCCCCAAATGTTCTTCTTATATCTTTAAATGCCAAAAGTAATCGATAATATATTTTATATGATTCCCAGAGCCAACTTTTGTCACATAATCTAGTTCTTCTGTAAGCATTCATAAGTTATTTCTGAAGAAGTAGCATGGTGAGTTCATGTCATTCCATTCCGATGAACTTGAATCCAGTTCTTAATCACAAGATTGCGCTATACAATAAACTCCTGGTCATGACTGCTGGAGTTAACAGCAATCGGACAAGAAGTGTATGATACAATTATCTCATCTCATTTATTCATTTTCCAACGGCTTTGAAGGAGTCTTTATATTCTTCTGATCCTTCTCCATGTTAGTCTGGTCAACTGCACTAAATATGCCCAGCACCATCAATACTGTAGATGAGTTAACAGACTTTTGTTGATTGCTAAGTAAATGTCAGTTTGGCCTCAGTCCCTTGTTTCTGTCAGAGTTCTCAAAATATGACATCTGTTTCAGGGAGTATTTACACTCTTAATATAATGCTCTCTACCCAGAGCCCACTTAGTCTTATGCACACTACTAAATATGAGAAAGATATACAAAAGCTGATATCCTCAGGCCCTGTTAGCTCTATCTGTTTAGTCTCTTTGAACTCTGAAAATTCATTTTTTCCCTGCCAGTGCTAACTAGAGACCATCTGATGTGTTGTGTTCAGTTGGAACAAAAACCTTTATAAAACAGTAATAGGAGGGAAAACATCAACAAAGTGTCTACTTTTTCAGTCTTCATAGTCTCTAACTCTGACATTTGGACTTGAAATTTAGAGAGAATCTATTAAGCCTCAGCTAGAATTGTTTATCAACTCCGAAAGGCTTTCATTTGGAGAAATCCAAGTTCCCATTTTCATAGCAAGTTTCAAATTCAGCATAAATGTCAAGGCTTACAGAACATTGAAACACAGCATGGATATTTATTTGAAAAAAAATCACTTGATAAATTTCAGAATGTGCTGGTTTTGTTTATTTTTAAAGAACCTGTCAAACCATATTGGTGGATTAACTAAATAATATGGTTTTTCTGTGATAGATTGCTATGTTGACTGTAGCTATAATGTGCCTTTCTTACTACTTTCATTGTGTATATGTGGTGGGAGACAATTATGGAGCTATTGCACGTGTATTCTAAGTTATGTGCTATTACAAATATAAGGAAAAAGAAGATATTCATCTTATATGTATGTATACTATTATCCAACCTATATTTATTCCCTAACATAATTCTTTCCTAGTTTTAATAGCACAAATTAATTGATCATATATTATATATAGATCTCTTTATGATATCCTAATACATACATATTTTTGTTGTGCTTACTAAGATACCCCCTTGTCTCTACATTTTCCATTTTTGATAGCTAGTTCTCTCTCACTTAAATGATGGACCAAATATATTGTCTTCCACAACCTGAACTACAGTGATAGCCAGATACTCTTTGTGTGAATGGCGATCTGAATTGAAGCGACATGGCTAGTAGTTGTCAATCTTTGATTAGGTGTTTAAAAATTATTTTTCTGAAATGGCCTGTTTAATATAAAGTGGAATGGATTTTTGTTGCAATTTTTACATTCATAGATAAATTACTAGTTAGGATTAAAATTGGTTGAATCCTAGATTTATCTAAGGACTGTTCTAAAATGCTGTACATGTCTACAACATTTAATTCCAAAAACAACCTGAGAAAGATAGCATGTTCACATCCATGTTTTAGGCAGGACTGTAAGACAGCGATTAGTAAACTAAGCTGATTCATGTGTCTACTTACAGCAAAGCTGGAAATCCAATCATGGCAGCTTCATTGAATCATATAGAGGTTTGTCCAAAGCAATATGTATGTATATTCATATCAATTAAAGGGCCTTGTTACAAAGTCTTATCAGTCATAATCATTACAACTTAGAGAGCTGGTGTATCAGTTCTTTTGACTCCATCCCATATTATTTAAATAGTGATTATAAGGTCTGTGAAGAACAAGTTTTTTTTTTCTCAACCCGTGTGCTTAGCGCATCAGAGTCACTTAATTATGCCTTTTTGTTGGTTACAAACAACAAAGGTTGGAGGAAGGTAGTGGAGTATGGATGTTATCAAAATATATTGTACATGCATATAAATTATCAAAGTAAAATAAAATATTGAAACAGATATGTCTAGGACAAATTAAGCACTTTTCAATGTTCTTGGGAGAATACTTTTTATGTGATTTACAATACACACATACAATACATAACAGAAATTGGGTAGAATGGTTACATGAATATATATGGCCATGGCTATTAAATTAAATTCCAAGTACATTAAAACATATCTTGAGTCAATTATATCATAGTTGTTGGAATCCAAGAAAATATTTGCTCATAGCAAGAGCCTCAATAGTTTGCTGATAGCTGAAAGATTACTCAGCTGAGCAGCAGTATTTCTGAGGTATTCTATGATTGCATGCAAAGATAATGAAAAGAATACCAATGTGCTATTGTGAGGTTCTTATGTGGGACATGCATGAATCTGACAAATTCCATGTCCTGTGGGCAGATTTGTACCTTTCAAAACTACTCCAAATTTCCACATGCAATACTTTAGGCCAGATGTGAGTGAGGAAAGAACCAGCAGACGCAGCCACCAACGAATAGCCTAGGAGGTTAGTGGAGGCTAACTGATACAGGCTAGTTAATACGTTAAGGGCAAGGGATTCTGTGCTTAGCAATTGTGCTAGTGGACGAGTTAGAAAGTAGTAAAGCTGAGCGCGTGTTTTTATCCGCAGATTCAAAGGTGTTGGGTCGTGGTGATAAGGAACTAGAAGCCGGGTTAGTGATAGAGGCTTGGAAAAGTTAAGCCAGGAGGAACAAAAGGGAACCGGGAGGGGCCAGAGCATGGGCAGCAGCTCCAGGGTCGCAGGTCCTGGGAGGTAGCACGTTTTTAAAATTACATGCAACAGGAACAAGTGAAGCAAATGGTAAACGTCTCACACTCGCTTCACCAAACTACTGCCACTATATTTTCATGTGGTGTTCTTCTAATGTAGTTGCTTCTGATGTAGTATGACATAACTGTTCAATATTTCACCTAGAGCAAGCAAAATATCTGTTTATTCCTTTTCTCTACCATTTTTATATCTGTGGTACATTATGAGATTTTGCTTTAAGTTTTTTTTTTCTGGATGTTGTTTCATTTCTTGTTTGTCTCAACTGATTTGATTTGGGTAGAGTCTTTGGCTCATGTGGTGACTTCTACTTAAGCTTCTGAAAACACATGTTATAAATTTTTATTGACTTTTCCATCAGTATATAATACATGTATAACACTGTAAAATAATGTTAGTGCTATTCCTTTCGACTCCAGATTTCTTCATACCCTGCACAGCTAAAATTTTCTTACAGTTCAACTGAGTCTCTGATACAGAAAGTTTAGAAGCCTAAATTCCTTACTAATTTTAACCGATATCCGAATAGAAAAATTGCTGGAATCAAGGTCTTCTGGAGTAAATTTTAAGAGATTTCCCATAATTGGATTAAAATGAAACTACTAACGGTGAGCCTTGTCCAATACAGCCAAATCTCTACTTCAGCTAGGTGCCCTTCCGTCACATGTTCTTCACTTCCTGTCTGCTGCTTACTTCCTGTCTGCTGCTTCCACATTCTTCCCTCAGTGATATGATAACATTGCAATAATACTCAAACGCTGAGACAACAGAAAACCTTGCCAGTTTGGCTTCCAACTCTGGCAAGCATTTTGTTATAGCTGCAACCCAGCTTTCTCCTTGAGTTTCACAAAAGCTTCGTAGCTCCTCCACGGCATGTTTCATACAGGAGACTACAGAAGGGAAAGTAAGAGAGAGGCTAATTTTAGACAGAGTAAATAGGACAACAAATAAAGGCTCTTTTTTGGCACATTGGAACTTTCCTTTTCTCCCTTCTAAATGTGTGATTCCTTTCCCCAAATGTTGCACTAGATTTATTTTTAAAGGTGTCATCTATTTCCATTCCAGTGCTATGTCATCTATAATTTAAATTTATGAGATAAATCTTGAGGTTCACCAGTGAAGCAGCTGGAGAATTCTAGCCACATTGCCATTGAAAATGCAGATTTGCTGAAGGTTTTTGTGTCTGACAAGCTCCACTGAAAGCACCTCACTCTCTCTCCTGACAAGCATCCATCAACATGTAATATTTATTTCTCTGTTTTAGTTTCACTACAAATAATTGGCGGACCCTCAACAAGAAGATGGATTCATGCTGAGACAGCATCACCTGTACAGCATCATGGACCCGAGAACAAATCCTCTAGAAAGTGATCTCTGAGAACTGATGCAGAAAAGCAGATGTGAAATCAATGTGGAAGAATTGAATTTTCTTCTTTTGTTGTGTCATTATTGGTAGTTTTCCAGTCCTCTTTCTGTGACCATCAGGATAAAAATGATGTGTACACAATGTCACTAGTGTTGACGAGAAAAACATTTTTGTTGATCTCTCTCTCCCTCTCCTTTTTCCTTTTCCTTTACAATTAGTCTTTCCCAGACTTCTACTATGGCTTAAGAGTCGAATTCAAGATATACATTAATATCATAATAATATTTTCTTTTTATTATTGGTATTTTACCATGTTTTGTTTTCACTTAGCAAACAAGAAAGTTTCATGTTCAACTGTAGAAATTTTAACATCAAACTTGATGAACTGTGGCCATCATACAGGTGGTATGGGTTTGAGGATCCTAAATTCCCCTATGGCTGGATTTCTAATTAGGAAAGGAGGTGTTCTAAAAAAAAATCAAATGTACCTCCAGGGGTGTGTGTGTGTGTGTGTGTGTGTGTGTGTGTGTGTGTGTGTGATTGTGTGATTTCAACAAAGAAAAATGTATATTATTGATCGAGAACTAATTGTAAGCACATTTCAGATGTGCTTTTATTACTGTGAGGTTTCCAATGTTATGCACTGAGGTCGACTTGCTTATTTTTCTCATTATCAAAATCAAAAGTAGCTTATTTTAATAATTTCAGGAAGAAAACTAAACTGATAGCTATGAATTTCCTTACTTTTAATAGTACTTTCTGAGATTTGATACCTGGTATTACTCATGTATAATAAGAGATATAAGTGAATAAGTTTGAGCACTGCAGGAAAAACACATCACTGTTTGCCATCAATACTAGTCCTTGATGGATGGAGACGGCTGCTCCTGGTTGCTACTTTGCATTGCGGTTTATTTCATTTAAATTTTTTTTTTTTTTTCTTTTTTTCGGAGCTGGGGACCGAACCCAGAGCCTTGTGCTTGCTAGGCAAGCGCTCTACCGCTGAGCTAAATCTCCAGCCCCTATTTCATTTAAATTTGACATTAATAGGAAAAGTAAAATTTCAAACACTACCCAAAATCACTGATGGATGATGAATTACTGTGGATAAAATGAAACTAATTAAAATTGTTCGGCTATTCATAAAGACCGCCATGGTTTCTGAGAGGGATTTTTTTGAGAGGTAGCCTGAGGCCTGTCATCAAAAGTACATCGATTTTTAAGGACTTTTCACATATAGAAAATAACTCGATTAAGTGTAGAGATGGTAGGAAAAGTCCCAGAGATCATCTGTTTTGGTTATCGTCTCATTGGCCAGTGCTCTTGCCTCTCTTCAGCCAGCTATTATCATGTAATGCTTTCCAATTTGTTTTACTCACTCCCTGATATCTAACAATAAAGCTGAGGTTAGACTGCTAAGTGACACAGAGTACTAAGCATATACTAAACATTAAAAGGGTCCAAATGTTACAGAAAGAGTTAAAAATACTAGGGATAAGATTATTCTTTGGTTATGTATGATCTCAAATACTTATACAAATCAATTCAGCTAGAGTAATATACATTAATGTCTGGGAGAGAAGAGGCCTCATGGCTCATGGACCATGTTAGCTTTGGACCCTGAGGAATCGCTACCTGTAAGTCACTGTTGAACTTTCCTGTAGATAGATGTAGAATCAGGATCCCTCAGTTTTCTCATGCCTTAAACCCTACTTGAGTGTTCACTTTCAGCTTTCCGATATGCTTCCAACCCTAATTCCGTTCTCCACCAGACAAGCTAAATATCACTTACCTGAAAATAAATTATTTAAGATTTCATAGGTAACTCAATGCTTAATAAATTGTTGTAAACATACAAGATATTCTTACAAACATTTATGTTTTAGGCATGGCAGAAAAAAATATTTTACAGAGTATTAAAATACGATAAACAAACAAATAATATTTGTTAGAAGATGTTTATATTCCAGGTGAAGTTGCCATTGTATTGTATGCGTATGAGTTTAGTTATCATGGTATCTTTGAGTTTCAAGTATGTATGGCCTGTAAAAGAGAACACTGTAATTACATCAGCTAAGAAATTAGATCCCAAATGTCATTCATTGATCTAAATGGGTATACAGATGATGAAGTTTCTAAAGTCTGTACATAAATATACTATGGACTCAGAAAGTCAGAATGGACTTCATGGGAGTATTTGAATATAACTTTTTAATAAAATCATTATCAACAATATATTTATATATAAATGTTCTCATTGAACTGCTATTCATACCTCAGTTTTGAGGAGGTTACTATGTAACAACATTAATAGGAAGATTTTATTTCTTCTCTTCTCCCTTCCTTCCTTTTTTTCTTCCTCTCTCTCTCTCTCTCTCTCTCTCTCTCTCTCTCTCTCTCTCTCTCATTAACTTTTTCCTTTTATTTACAATCCAGCTGTTGCCATCCTCCCTGCTCTCCTTCCCACAGTTCCTTATCCCATTCCTCCCCCTCCCTGTTTCTGAGAAGGTGCTCCTCCTCGCCAGGCATGCACCCCCCCTCTCTGAGGCCTTCCCCTTCTTCCACTAAGGCCAGACCAGGCAGCCCTCTGCTGTATTTGTGTCAGGGCTCCAGATCAGCTTCTGTATCCTGCCTTGTTAGTGGCTCAATATCTTGGAGCTCCCAGAGGTCTGGGTTAGTTCAGATTGTTGGTCTCTGTGGAGTTGCCCTCCTTTCCAGCTTCTCCATTCTTCCCCTAATTCAATCATAAGGGTTCCTGACTTCAGTCTGATGGTTGGGTGTAGGTATCTGCTTCTGGCTCAGTCAACTGCTGGTGGGGCCTCTCAGAGGATAGCCATGCCAGGCTCCTGTCTGTAAGGAAACCTTATCATCACTTATAATGTTAGACCTTGGTGCTTCCCATGAGATGGATCGCAAGTTGAGCTGGTCATTGCACCATCTTTGAATCAATCTCTTTTCCATTTTTGTCCCTGCAGTTCTTTTAGACAGAGCGATTCTGGGTCAGAAATGTTTACTGTGTTGGTAACCTCAGCCCTCCACTTGAGGCCCGGTCTTTTTCTACTGGAGGTGAATTCTTCGAGTTCCCTCTCCCCACTGTTGGGCAACTCTTAATCGCCAGGTCTCTCATACTTTCAAGGTGTCCTCCAAATTCCACCCCCAGTGGGTGCATATTTCCATTCAGTCTGTTGGCCCTTTGGGCTTTTTATCTGCCTCCTCAATACTTGATCCTGTTCCCCTTTTCTCCTTCCCCCCTTCTCTTACCCAGAATGCTTTCCCCCAACCTTCTGTGACTACTTTCTTTCCCCTTTCATGTAGGACTGAAACATTCTCACTTGGCCCTTTCTGCTTGTTAAACTTCTTAAGTTCTGTGAGTTGTTTCCTAGGTATTCGTGACTAGTATCTACCTATCAGTGAGTATGTGCTGTGTATGTCCTTTTGTGTCCGGGTTACGTCACTCAGGGTGGTATTTTCTAATTCCATCAATTTGCCTGCAAAATTCAAGATGTCTTCATTTTTAATTGCTGAATAGTATTCCACTGTGTAAATGAACCCCATTTTCTGTATCCATTCCTCTTGTGAGGAGCAGTTGTTTCCATTTTCTGGCTATTACAAATGAAGTTGCAATGCACATGGTAGGGTTGGATGGAGAGCTGTCCATGACACAGGCAACACATATGCTCTCGGGGTTGGGGGTGAGTTGGCACAGATTCAATGATACAGACTCCAGGAGCAGATGAGAAATGCTGCAGCAAGCTCATCTGAGCACTGCTGCACTCTCCTTTAATACCCGCCACCCACAACCTTATAGGTCCCAAGAAAGCATCTCTTCTAAACAGAAATTCCTGATTGGCTGGCATTGTTGGCACTAGCAATTCTTGGTACTCTCAGGCAGTCCTCAATTAGGACTCAGTTAGGTCCTCCTGCAAGAATACTGGTAACCCAGGAAGTCCTCAATTAGGTCCTCCTGCAGGAGGTGCAGACCCTCCATTCCTGCTACACATGTGTCCCTGTGGTATGGTTGAGCATCTTTTGGGTATATGCCCAGGAGTGGTATAGCTTGGTCTTCAGGTAGACCTATTTCTGGTTTTCTGAACCCCAAGAATGATTTCCAGAGTTGTTGTACCAGTTTGCAATCCCAGCAGTAATAGAGGAGTGTTATTCTTTCTCCACGCCCTCTCCAACATGTGCTGTCACTTGATTTTTGAATTTAGCTATTTTGATTGTTGCAAGGTAAAATCTCAGGGTCATTTTGATTTGATTTGCATTTCTGTCATCAGTAAAAACTTGAACAATTTCTTTAAGTGGATCTCTGCCGTTTCAGATTCATCAGTTGTGAACACTCTACATAGCCCTGTATCCCATTTTTAAATTGGGTTCTTTGGTTTTTTGGAGGTTAGCTTCTTGAGTTCTTTGTATATTTTGGATATAGTCCTCTATCAGATGTGGGGTTAGTGAGGATTTTTTCCCAATCTGTAGGTTGCTATTTGTCCTATTGACTGTGTCTTTTGCCTTACAGAATTTTTTTTGTTTCATGAGATCTCATTTATCGATTATTGATCTTAGAGCCTGAGCCATTGGAGTTCTGTTTAGAAAATTTGCCCCTGTGCCAATGAGTTCAAGGCTCTTTCCCACTTTATCTTCTATTAGATTCAGTGTATCTGTATTTATGTTGAGGTCCTTGATCCACTTGAGCTTGAGCTTTGTGAAAGGTGACAAATATGGATCTGCTTTCATTTTTCTACATACAGACAGCCATTTAGATTAGCACCATTTATTGAAGATGCTTTCTTTTTTTCATGGTCTATTTTCGGATTCTTTGTCACAGATCAAGTCTCCATAGGTATGTGGGTTTATTTCTGGGTCTTCCATTCTATTTCATTGATGAACCTGTCTGTCTCTGTACCAATGCATGCACTTTTTACCAGCATTCCTCTGTAATACAGCGTGAGGTCAGGAATGGTGATTCCCAAGCATTTCTTTTATTACTAGGAATTGTTTTTGCTATCCTAGCTTTTGTTTTTTTCATATGAAATTGAGAATTGCTCTTTCCATGTCTGTGAAGAATTGTGTTGAACTTTTTGGTGGGAATTACATTGAATCTGTAGATTACTTTTGGTAGGATGACCATTTTTCTATGTTAATCCTACCAATCCATGAGCATGGGAGATCTTTCCATCTTCTAATGTCTTCTCCAACTTTTTTCTTGAGAGACTTAAAGATCTTGTCATACAGGTCTTTCACTTGTTTGGTTAGAGTTACATCACGGTATTTTATATTATTAGTGCCTATTATTTAGGGTGTTGCTTCCCTATTTTCTTTCTCAGTCCATCTATCATTTGTATAAAGGAAGGCTACTGATTTTTTGAGTTGATATTATATATAGCCAGTTTGCCGAAGTTTTTTTATCAGCCATAGATGTTCTCTGGTAGAATTTTTGGTGTTGCTTATATATACTATCAGATCATCAGTGAATAGTGATACCTTGACTTCTTCCTCGCCAATTTCTTTCCCCTTGATCTCCTTTTGTTGTCTTACTGCTCTAGCTAGAACTTTGGGTATTATATTGAATAGATATGGAGAGAGTGGGCAGCCTTATCTAGTCCCTGATTTTAGTGGGATTGCTTCAAATATCTTTCCATTTAACTTGATATTGGCTGCTGTTTTGTGGGTGGATATACACTTAATATAAAGTATATAAAATAAGAAAGACTAAAGAGGTAGGGAGAGAAAGCACTGCCATCCGAGGGAGTGGAAGAACACAGTTCCTAGGGAAGGAGATTTCTCTGGACCTGGGTTTCAGGTGTGATTTGTGTATAAGACTTTGAGTCTGTGTGCAGCCTATAATTTGGCTCTGACTATCACATTAAAATTGCCTTCATTTAATCCTCTTATTCTTAGAGATTTAAGTTTGAGATCACTTTTTCATAAAAGAATATAGTTCAAAATGGAAAACAAAAATTGGAGGCAAAGGGTAATTATATCCCCCAAATTAAAACTCAAGTAATGGTAATGAAAGTTAAAAGATGTGAAATAGTCATGAAAACTGATTTACACAGTTTAGAGGATGTGGGCTGGACCTGGATCTTTGGAGTTAGATATGGTTGATGAATTAAGATACATTCTATATGTGAGGGAGCTAAACTTGAAAGTTGTGTCTTGCCCCCAAATCGCATTTCTAAGAGAGAAGATGAGGGGCAAAATATTGCTTGTTTATCATATGTCATATAAAGAGCATTCCCATACATTTTATATATGGTATTTTACACATTTATACGTGGTAGGATGAGGCTTATTTATTAATGTACCAATTTATAAAGGGTTTTATTTTTCTCATATATTTCAAAATTCAGGGTCTGGTCTCTTGACATCATGACACAGTTCAATAATATCAAACTTCAGATCTCTAAGGCGGACATCTTTGCATGTCACCACTAAAGCTTCAGAACTTACGCAATCCTATGACATCATTGTTTAACTTAGAAGTTTTATTTACAGTGGGATATTAATCTCATTAAATGGAAAGCGATACTTCAGACTCCAACAACCTGCAGAGAAAAGTTCTTAGGCATGGCTAATGGCAAGGGAATCCTTAAATTTCTTCAAAATCCTTATTTTGTACAATAGTTTAAAGAATAGCCTTAAAAAAGATGTGAGCAGTCCAAATATTTCCTTCAAAGGGGAGGGCCTTATATATTTCACTCTTGCTTCTGGCCAACCATATCCTCTTGGACTTTCAAGAAATGACTCAACTGTCCTGCTGCCTAATTTAGAATTCTGTAGCATAAACCCTCTGAATGAAGTATGTCTGGTGGATGGTATCTTGCTTCCAATCTACTTGGTGCCTCAAACTGCAGTGTGTCTAGAAATACTAGTCTGTGCTACTAGAGCAGAAATCTTAAAGAGCCATGCAAATTGGATCCACCCGGCCTTTAACTTGGGCCAAGTCTTCCACAGTATGTGCCGACACATTCTTACTTGACTTGACTGCATAATAGAGATAATTATAAGCACTTACTTATCTCACAGGGGTCTACTGAAGATTAATTAGTTAATGTTGGCAGACCAAAGGTGCAATATATGTGCTAAGTATTATTATTATTACTGTGCCACTTATCTTTAAAGAACGTTGTTTCGAAAGTCATAGTGCCTATGAGCCATCTGCTCACCGCAGCCTTCACCATCTCCCTACTCAGAGACTGAATCCGGTATCTGAATAAATAGATGTGCTCGAAAAAAATCTATCACACCTCCATCTGTGCTTGTGGAATATGAATTCAGACACAGGCAGAGATGCAAATCGATCACAAGCGAAGAGGCTTCCTCGGGCCCAGAGTTTCATTCCGAGATGGTGCTCTAATATCCCTGTTCTCTACTTCTGAATCCGCTCACTCACGAGGTGATGCTTCCCTGAACTTATTCTCCTGCCTCAGAAATAGAGTGTCACATTAGAGCCTGAAGCTGCCTTCTCCTTTTGTTCCCAGGAAGTTAAGAGAGAAAAACCTCTCCAGAACACGTTCAAACCTGATCTTCTGCTGAAATTAGGTCTGTGATTTTCAAGCTTTAGATATTAGTATAATTATCAGAAGCTAATGAGATTTTAAAGGTTTCTATAAGAAATCATGATTTTGAAGCTGCCATTCTGCCATAATTATAACTAGGTTACAGACAACATGGCATGATCTATGACCCATTTTTACTAATGACTAAAGAATGGAGATACAGCTTATGAATAGCATTCCTTTTCTAACATGATAGGGCATTCCTTACTCCTGGGAAAGTTTGAAATCAGAGAGATTTAAACCTTGTACTGAAACTATTCAAATGTCCCAGAGACATCGCTATTGTAATATAAATAACCATTCATTGGTTCATAAGTAGTTACTGGTACCACAATGATGACAGATAGTTAGGTAGTTCAGTGAAATCATTCTTTCTGTCCACCATACTGCTCTATTATCCTTGAGACAGTACAAAGAGAAAATTCTTGTTGCATCTGAAACTTACCTCATTTCTTTCATATTTTCCCCAGAACCCCAGCGTACATTGGGTTTTGTTTTATCTAATATATTCATAAATTTCCTATCTAACCCAGAGTACTCCACAACAGTATTATGGTGGCTACAGATATAATGAAGTGATTCATTAAATCTCTTGGATTTCTTACATGCATAATTTGATCTCATGGAAGACACAAGTCATATTTGAACTCAATTCATCTCATCTAAATTATGTATCCACCTTATGAATTGCCTAGGTTTTATGGCTATAAGGATAAATCAAGTATCACACCTGGTTTCATCTCAAGAAGATAAATGCATACCTAAATATATTAAAATGGTAAGTTTCATATTAGCCAATTTGAGCAAGTCCTGAGAGAGCGCTCGAGGGAGAGAATAAGTCTTTGGAGAGTCAGGAAGGAGTTTGTAAGAGAATGATAATATTTGTATCAGTCCAAGAAAGTTGAAAACTCCTTTATGAAAGAAAGGGTGTAGAAGAATTACTGTAGCCTGACCCTACACTTTGAAGTACATGTGCACATACTTGAGATATTTGTCCTCACATACAAACAATAAGACTAGACATCCTTTATATTTTTAAAAAAAACTTTAAAATATTTATTTCATCTCAAATGCAAGACCCCTTGACCTTGTTTCTGTTATTGTGGATATATCTTTCTCACATTTCTGTAAGTTCATTTTTGTTATACTTGGTGTTTATTCCATTTGTCCTTGTTCCCAGCTGAACAGTAATCCAAATGGTGGTTCCGAAATGTTTTCATTGACCTCATAGAAGACGTTAATGTGTTTCAAGCAGAAAATGCTACAGGAAAAATACAAGATTGGAAGTTCAGGATATGTATGACTGAACCCGAGCTTTCTCTGGTTGAGTCAAACCTCTCGGTTTCCTAGTGCACTGGACATTTGCTAGAATGATGTCACCAGCCTCATTTAGCAGTGACACTGTGAAAGAGCAAAAGTAATCGTACCCTAGCAGAATTTGCCAAGCCCAGAGAGAACACTAATTATAGACAGGGTGTGCACACAAATAGACTGAATCCCCAAACAACCATGCCATCGTTTCTTCTTAGGGAAGATGATCTAATCTGTTATTCTCTGGACCTTTGTTATCCATGTTTTATGGAATTGTTCTTTGAACGTTTTTATATGCTTCCTGATTAGTAGTTTGTTATCACAGAGCAAAGAGCTAAAATCTTGGTGACTATAGGACTTGATTTCCTTTACCAAATCAGAGGATCCTGTCAGTGATCTGAGCATACACGATGTGATAGGGAGTCGGTTTTAGCTACATGTGCTGATCTCTAATGGCCCTAACGTTATTGGATATCCTACATGTCTGAAGCTCTTCGGCCCATCATGAAAAAGACTGTGATGGAGTGGAATTGGCTCAGAAGGCTTGCAACATGACAACTTATGCAATGACTCTTCTCTAGGCTATAAAAAGGAGTCTGGACTCAGGGCTGTAAATTTGGCACTGTCCATAAGTTCTAAATTGACTTTTAAATGAATGAGGTAATGGCATACTCAGACAGAAGGCTCATCCATTATAGAAATTCACCTCCAGTTGTTCATTCTTTGGGTAAGGGTTAGGAAGTCGTACTAGGTAAAACTTGGAGAGTTACTTGTTTACCAAGTCTGACTGATACATTAATTAACTGTCACAGAGTTATAGAGTTCCTGGAAACTAAATTTAAAAAGCCTCCCTAAACAAGTGTCATGGCTTCATATTTTTCAAAATTAACTGTTTGATCTAGTTAGCACCTCTCATTCTGTTGGTATCGTCCACTTAAAAACAACTTTCTATAAGGGGATAAGGAGTGAAATTGAAGCAAATTACACATATGGCAAAGCTCTCTATTTATGTAAGGGAATAAGAGGCAGAAAACAGAGAGAAAGGAAATTTGGAAGAAAAGAGACAGTGCGAACTAACAAACAAGATGGCTCTTTGGTAGACCCTAAAAATCCTCAGTCGGGTCATTAACAACAAAAGCAAATTAAAGAATATTTTTAAAAAAAGTCTTTCAAGATGCATCCAGCTAATGAGAACCCACATGCTCCTCTGGGTTTTTGCATGTTGGTTAGGGCCTGCTCAGTGAGTCGAAACTCGATTAAGTTGCATGTGGTTTCTACTCTCTTGTCATTATAGCTTTTAGAATTTACTTTTAGATCTGTTGGGACCTCTAACCATTATCTGGCCCAAAGATACTGCTCTTCTAATACCACAAAGATAATCTCTTTTGTATAATCCTAACAAACCTCTAAATGTCTTGGAATCTGTATTCAATAGTAATATGTCAGAGGGTATTCTTACAAGTGCATTGTAAAGGTGCTGCTCAGAAGTCGGTGTTGCCATCAAGAAATTGAGGCTTTGAGAGGTGGAGAACCGTGCCAGAGAAGGTGGTATAACCAGTTCCAAACTGACAATCTGGATGATCTCAGCGTTCTTTCCTCTAAATGACATGCGTACTATTATTTTTTAATTATTGAGATCATAATATAATTACAGAATTTCTCCATTACCTTTTCTCCCTCTGTACCCTCTTATACACACCCCTCTGCTCCCTTTCAAATTCATGACTTCATTTTCATGACATCATATCATGCATATATGTAAACCTATGTATATATACATTCCTAACCATAACTGCCACAACCTATATAATGCTACTTGTTTATATATTTTTTCAGACTAATCACTTGGTACTGGAGAACAAATTGTTGTGCTTTTCCCTGCAAGAAACTTTAATTTTCTGCTATCTGCAATTCTGTGTAGGGTCGAGACTTCCCAGGCTTTTCCCAGTCCGTTTGGCATACCCTTTGATGCTGTCCTTATAGTATGATTTCAAGTACATGGATATTTTCTGACATATCTTGTAGAATACCCTTTAGTCTTCTCGTGGTTGTTAGTTTTCTCTTGAGAGGATAAACATTAAGGAGAAGAGTTAATGCACAAAATTATCAAGCTTTTAAGTTAATTTTAATGCTTATTGTATAGGTTATTATATAAACAAAGTTTATAATGAGGCTAAGGAATATTTTATTGGATTTGACTGTTCTTTTGTTTATCCTTTAAATTTGGAAAATATAGCTATAGAAAAACTAATCATCATATATTTGACTTTCAAATTCATTAATGAGTTAAAATCTTCAATTTGTATTCTAAAACATTTTATATGAATATACTATTATATATATATATGTATATATATGTTCCTTCCCCCTTTAATCCTGTATTTTCGGGACCCATTCATCACCTGTCATGTCATTAGCCTTCGCTTGACAAACCTCGGAGTGCTTGCTTTACAAGTGCAGTTCAATTTATTGTAATCAATTTATTGCCATGCAGCATTTAAAGATTTTAGTGGCTTTTGATCTTTCAAGGAAGGTTACACTGAGAGCCCTTCCCCCAAGTTTTTCGTTTGTGGAAGTGTATGTAAATGCTCCACACGGTCTGTAAAAGGCATTTCTGAGTCAAAGAACATCTCAAGTCCACAGAGACGTGAAGCTGTGTTTCTTCTAACCTTACTTCTATACTTTCTTCAGTACATTTGCAGTTCTTATATGTGAACCTATTACAAACAACAGAAATAATCCCGCTTAATGAGCAGAACATTTTATGCTACTTCTGGGTGGATGAGACATAGGCTATCATAACCTCTTTGTGGTTGCCGCCAAACATCTTTTACAATTCAGAATGATTCCATAGAAGGAGTACAACCACAACAAAGGATTTTTATGCATCTTCGATATTTTACTGATTTTAAAGATTTATTTTTATATTTTACGTCTTTGAGCAATCTAGAGTTTTTTGGGGTGGCACATTCTTGAGGCAATAATAGATACTTTTCTTAATTAGTAACTGTGTTTCCCCAGCTTTAATCTCAATATGATTTACAGTTTGAACTTTATGATATAGTACATTCTTATATGTGTATTCATTATCTTTTTCTGTTTTATCCCTTTGATCAGGGTCTTCCCCAGTTGCCCCAGACAATTGCAGTCATATTAACATATCTACCTTATCAACATAGTCTTAGTGCCTACTTCCATTCCTTCAGAGCAGAACTGCCAAATTCTTCATGTTTATTTTTACATAAGAAATTTAGAATCAGCTTGTTCGAGTTCCAAAACTAAGTCTGTTGGTATTTTATTTGGAGCACAAAAAAGTCTGTAGATTTAGTTTGAACTTACATTTTACAATTACTAAATCCCTGCGGGCCTTACATTTCTGCCTTTGAAGTCTTTAAAATATACAGACAGGCATACAGCTCTTTATATTTTATTAATATGATATTATAAATGGATATTATCTTCACATTTATGTGTTTATTGTTTTAATTTTAACTGTTTTATGTCACAGTATTATAAAAGTGAGTTTGATTGTATCCTGGATAATGAGTAAGCCTCACGAATTTATTTATTTTTTTTATTTTGTACCTAATCTTTTGCTTGTTTATGCTGTTCAGTTACATAATCACATAAAATGATATCATGTGCTTTTGAAATTTTATTTCTTTAAATTCTCCTGATGAAAATGTATTAAATATATTTTAATGAATGTCTAGGATTATATTAAAACAAATGTTAATAAATGGGGAATCCTAATAATAATAATTCATTCATAGTTCATTCTTTCAATTTTCCATAATTTAGTGATGTTCTTGTCATTAGCTTATCATTATTACTTTTTTGTTTGCATAGGATGTGAAGCAAACACAAAGTTCATTTTAATAAGATTCACAAAAGTCAACTTACTATAAAAAATTTAAAACAACATTTTGTTTTCTTTGTAGATTACATATCACTTTTCATACTCCATGTGTGTGTTTTTACATGTGTGTTTATATGTATACATGTGTGTACACGTGCTTGCATGCCTTACTTTACTTTCTGGGAATAAAGCTCCTTGATTACTTCCTACATTTATGCTAAGCTTAGCATTTCATTCTTTTGTTCTGTTTTGAACATGAAAATGCAGTCTAGCTGGAATTTCCCCATTGCTTACAAAATGATACATTTTTCAGGTTGATCATATTAATTGTGTTTTTGTTCTATGAATGATGAATATGGAAAATAAATGCTTCCCTGCTCTCTGTCTTGTTCACGTGAACCTGGAAACGTGCTTCGGAGGACCCGGTCAGAATTCACTCGTAAACCCTTTCGTTTAGGATGGTGTATGTCTCAGCTGCGGGTGGGTATCAACATTTTTCTTAACTTTTTGCCCACGAAGATTAAAAATTTTAATTTTAATGCACTTAACTTCTGTTCTCTGTGACTGGTTTTCTCTTTTATCACAAGAAAGCAGTTTATTTAGACTTTTAGATTCACTTCCCAAGTGTAAGACTTTTCTCATTTTCGCTGCTTCCCTGCGTACTAACAGGTTCTATTTTTTTCCTTTTCTGTTTCTTGTAAGTGCTTCCCCTGCTTTCTTCTCATGATCAGTTTATACATAATTTCACACCAATGCGTGTACAAAATTAGCTGTATATACATATAGATACATACATGTATAGTTACAAATAATGCAAATGCATATGTAGTATAATTTCCCTCTCATATCGATTCGTGTAGTTAGGTTTTCTTTTCATGCTTTCTCCAGTACATTATTATTTTAATATCAGTTACAAATATTTGTGTGTACTTGTGTACGTGTAGGTTATGTTTCCTGTGTGTTCTGACTCATATACAATTAGGTTAGCAACACCATATTTTCGTGTATGATCAGTTTTAGTGAAGATTTCATTATCATCACTAGCAATCTCTTCCTTCAGCTTTCCTTAGCTTCTCTGGTGGGATCCTTACTGGTTTCCTTCGTGAAGTGCTCAGTTCTTTCACTTCGGTCTTCCTCATAAAATGGAAACAATAATCCAAAGCTGACAGAGTCTCATTTTAGCGCAGGCCTTGTTTCTATAGGTTCCGATGTGCAGTGGCCTTTGACTGTATATACATAGTCCTTACGTACAGTTGAGCTGCTTTTCTAATTTTTGTAAATTCAGGAATTTCTGAGCAAAGAATATCTCAGTTTTAAGCTGCAGTTTTGATTTTTTTCTTTCACAGTATTTAAACCATAGAGTTTTATAAACACACATTCCTCTAAATTAAACTATTTTTAAAATGTTGTTTTAAATGTCTTATAAGTTAATAGTCATGAAGATTTCCATGTGGTGTTTGGTATATTTTTGTTATATTCATTTACACTTTTTGGTCTTCTTGTGCTACTATACTGAGAAATATAAATTAAGATATTTTGCTCTTTGGGTACACATCATGTTATTTCATTCTTAACATCTGTTATTTATATCCATTACTGTTATTATCAGTGGATACAATCTGAGTTCATAGTATCTTACTATGTGTTAGATAATTTTTCATTATCATAAAAATAAGTGAAGATTTTAACTGCTTTAATACTATATATCTTTTTGATTTCAAAACCAGTCTATTTCTTAGTTTTTCATTTTCAGTTTTAAAACTGTTCAGATCATACATGCACACATTTGTGTGAGTGTGTGTGTGTGTGTGTGTGTATGTGTATGTGTGATTATGTGCGTGTATAGGTTTTAATGTCCTCTTTATTTTATTTCTATGTGAATTTATATATATAAAATTTTCTCTTTATATAAAATTTTATATAAATATATATCCTCTAAATATACTGTGTAAAATATATATTAAATCTAAATATTAAAATTATGTTTTACTATATTAATCATAAGCCTCATAAGATACTAGATATTTTTATATCTACATCTCAATATATACGTCACTAGTATTTGGAATAGTTTATGCTTTGTTTACTCATAAATTTTTCTCTAAGACTAATTTGAAGAAATTAGACAGTTTCAGTTGATCTCTTACAAAGGACATGGTTATAAAGTCATTTAGTCAAACCTCTTTGTTTGACTTCCTTTCCCTGTTTTATTATACTGCAACTATATAACTGACAAGTTACAATAAAGCCCTCCTTCTTTGCTCTTAATTATTGAAGCACATTGTGATGGTACTTACTTGTCACAGTGTTCTCTCTATTTTTCATTTCTAATCTAAACTTTGACTCGTCTCAGTTTGTTCATTAAAATTAGCATTCCAAAGTGAAGTAGTTTGGAATTTAGGAAGTATTTCCTTGATGACTAAGTTATTAAAAGATCATATTTTTAGAAAAAATACAATTTGGGCTGGACCCCCTACTGTCAGCATCTCAGCAATCCAGTGAGTCATGTGGTTGTCTGTTTTCTGACTCCTGTCTTAGATTATTTAGAATGAGAATATATTTATAACAATTAGAAATTATGTTTGGATTACAGATATGTGCTGCTTCATTGTGCTTCCTCAAATTCTTAAACAATTCAAAAAGTGTATTTCTCTAAGAACTTATGGAGATAGTTTTCTCAATACCCTGTGTCCCACTCATGAGAGTGTTTTGAAACCTAAACCACAGTGACCTCCAAATATTATTTTCTTTTTTGCTAAATGGCATTTTTCTGTTTGGCATTTGAATTGTGAATTATGTATGAATACATGGAATATTTAGTCAACTAGGGCAAAGAAACTTCAGTTTGGATTATTTTCTAGTATTTTGTTGTTATGTGAGTTTTATGTAAATAATCTTAAGGACATCTAATGTAGCCTTTTGTGTTTCTTTTGGGTGAAATGTGAACATTCTTCTTAGTGATAAGAATATTTATAAATATTTGCCCATTCCACTCAAAAAGGGATGTGATTTCTGCAGAGGTAGGGTGGAGTGCTAATCAGAGGCCCAAATATTAATAAAATATTTTTTCCTAGGTTAAAGGTAAACTTTGAAAGACAGACACTACCTCAGAGTAAAAGGCTGGAAAACAACTTTCCAAGGAAATGGTCCAAAGAAGCAAGCTGGAGTAGCCATTCTAATACCGAATAAAATCGATTATCAACCAAAAGTCATCAAAAAAGATAAAGAAGGAAACTTCATATTCATCAAAGGAAAAATCCACCAAGATGAACTCTTGATCCTAAATATCTATGCTCCAAATACAAGGGCACCTACATACATAAAAGAAACCTTACTAAAGCTCAAAGCACACATTGTACCTCACACAATAATAGTAGGAGATTTCAACACCCCGCTCTCATCAATGGACAAATCATGGAAACAGAGATTAAACAGAGACATAGATAGACTAAGAGAAGTCATGAACCAAATGGACTTAACAGATATTTATAGAACATTCTATCCTAAAACAAAAGGATACACCTTCTTCTCACCACCTCATGGGACTTTCTCCAAATTTCACCATATAATCTGGCACAAAAGAGGCCTCAACAGATACAGAAAGATAGCAATAATTCCATGCATCCTATCAGACCACCAAGGGCTAAAACTGGTCTTCAATAACAATAAGGGAAGAATGCCAATAAGGGAAACATGGAAATGGAACAATGCTCTACTCAATGATAACCGGTCAAGGAAGAAATAAAGAAAGAAATTAAAGACTTCTTACAATTTAATGAAAATGAAGGTACAACATACCCATACTTATGGGACACAATGAAAGCTGAGCTAAGAGGAAAACTCATAGCTCTGAGTGCCTGCAGAAAGAAACAGGAAAGAGCATATGTCAGCAGCTTGACAGCACACCTAAAAGCTCTAGAAGAAAAAGAAGCAAATACACCCAGGAGGAGTAGAAGACAGGAAAAAATCAAACTCAGAGCTGAAATCAGCCAAGTAGAAACAAAAAGGACTATACGAAGAATCAACAGAACCAAAAGCTGGTTCTTTGAGACAATCAACAACATAGATAAACCCTTAGCCAAACTAACCAGAGGATACAGAGAGTGTGTCTAAACTAACAAAATCAGAAATGAAAGGGAGACATACAGAATCAGAGGAAATTAAAAAAATCATCAGATCCTACTAGGAAAGCGTATGTTCAACAAAACTTGAAAATCTGAAGGAAATGGACAATTTCCTAGACAGATACCAGGTAACAAAGTTAAATCAGGAACAGATAAACCATTTAAACAACCCTATAACTCTTATAGAAATAGAAGCAGTCATTAAAAGTCTCCCACCAAAAAAAGCCCCAGTCCAGATGAGTTCAGTGCAGAATTCTATCTTCATAGAAGACCTCATACTAATACTATCCAAACTATTCCACAAAATTGGAACAGATGGAGCGCTACAGAATTCCTTCTATGAAGCCACAATTACTCTTATACCTAAACCACACAAAGGCCAACAAAGAAAGAGAACTTCAGACCAATTTCACTTATGAATATCAACACAAAAATACTGAATAAAATTCTTGCAAACCGAATCCAAGAACACATCAAAATAGTCATCCATCATGATTGAGTAGGCTTCATTCCATGCATGCAGGGATGGTTTAATATATGGAAAACCATCAATGTAATCCACTATATAAACAAACTGAAAGATAAAAACCACACGATTAATTCATTAGATGCTGAGAAAGCATTTGACAAAATCCAACACCCCTTCATGATAAAAGTCCTGGAAAGAACAGGAATTCAAGATCCATACTTAAACATAGTAAAAGCCATGTACAGCAAATGAGTAGCTAACATTAAACTAAATGAGGAGAAACTTGAAGCATTCCCACTAAAATCAGGGACTAGACCAGGCTGCCCACTCTCTCCCTACTTATTCAACATAGTTCTTGAAGTTCTAGCCAGAGCAATCAGACAACAAAGGAGATCAAAGGGACACAGATTGGAAAGGAAGAAATCAAAATATCACTGTTTGCAGATGATATGATAATATATTTAAGTGATCCCAAAAGTTCCAGCAGAGAACTACTAAAGCTATAAATACCTTCAGCAAAGTGGCTGGCTATAAAATTAACTCAAATAAATCAGTAGACTTCCTCTACACAAAAGATAAACAAGCTGAGAAAGAAATTAGGGAAATGACACCCTTCATAATAGTCCCAAATAATATAAAATACCTCGCTTTGACTTCAACCAAGGAAGTAAAAATCTGTACAATAAGAACTTCAAGCCTCTGAAGAAATAAATTGAAGATCTCAGAAGATGGAAAGAACTCCCATGCTCATGGATTGGCAGGATTAATATAGTAAAAATGACCATTTTACCAAAAGCGATCTACAGGTTCAATGCAATCCCCATCAAAATCCCAATCCAATTCTTCATAGAGTTAGACAGAACAATTTGCAAATTCTTCTGGAATAGCAAAAAACCCCGGAGAGCTAAAACTGTCCTGAACAATAAAAGGACTTCGGGGGGAATCACTATCCCTGAACTCAACCAGTCTTACAGAGCAATAGTGATAAAAACTGTATGGTATTGGTACTGAGCCAGGCAGATAGACGAGTGGAATAGAATTGAAGACCCAGAAATGAACCCACACACCTATGGTCACTTGATTTTTGTCAAATGAGCCAAAACCATCCAATGGAAAAAAGATAGCATTTTCAGCAAATGGTGCTGGTTCAAATGGAGGTCAGCATGTAGAAGATTGCAGATTGATCCATTCTTATCACCCTGTACAAAGCTTAAGTCCAAGTGGATCAAGGACCTCCACATCAAAGCAGATACCCTCAAACTAATAGAAGAAAAAGTGGGGAAACATCTTGAACACATGGGCACTGGGGAAACCTGAACAAAACAACAATGACTTATGCTCTAAGATCAAGAATAGACAAATGGGATCTCATAAAACTGCAAAGCTTCTGTAAGACAAAGGACACTGTTGTTAGGACAAAACAGCAACCAACAGATTGGGAAAAGATCTTTACCAATCCTACAACTGATAGAGGAATTATATGCAAAATATACAATGAACTCACCAGGTTAGACTGCAGGGAGATAAATAACCCTATTAAAAAATGGTGTTCAGAACTAAACAAAGAATTCACAGCTGAGGAATGCCGAATGGCTGAGAAGCACCTAAAGAAATGTTCAACATCTTTAGTCATGGGGGAAATGCAAATCAAAACAACCCTGAGATTCCACCTCATACCATTTAGAATGGCTAAGATCAAAAAGTCTGGCGACAGCAGATGCTGGCGAGGATGTGGAGAAAGAGGAATACTCCTCCATTGTTGGTGGGATTGCAGACTGGTACAACCATTCTGGAAATCAGTCTGGAGGTTCCTCAGAAAATTGAACATTGAACTACCTGAGGACCCAGCTATACCTCTCTTGGGCATATACCCAAAAGATGCCCCAACATATAAAAAAGACACGTGCTCCACTATGTTCATCGCAGCCTTATTTATAATAGCCAGAAGCTGGAAAGAACCCAGATCCCCTTCAACAGAGGAATGGATACAGAAAATGTGGTACATTTATACAACAGAATACTACTCAGCTATCAAAAAAATGACTTTATGAAATTCATAGGCAAATGGATGGAACTGGAAAATATCATCCTGAGTGAGGTAACCCAATCACAGATGGTATGCACTCATTGATAAGTGGATATTAGCCCAAATGCTTGAATTGCCCTAGATGCACAGAACACTTGAAACTCAAGAAGGATGACCAAAATGTGAATGCTTCACTCCTTCTTTAAAAGGGGAACAAGAATACCCTTGGGAGAGAATAAGGAGGCAAGTGTAGAACAGAGGCAGAAGGGACACCCATTCAGAGCCTGCACCACATGTGGCCCATACATATACAGCTACCAAACTAGATAAGATAGATGAAAGAAAGATGTGCAGGCCAACAGGAACCGGATGTAGATCTCTCCTGAGAGACAGCCAGAATTCAGCAAATACATAGGCAAATGGCAGCAGCAAACCACTGAACTGAGAACGGGACCCCTGTTGGAGGAATCAGAGAAAGGACTGAAAGAGCTTGAAGGGGCTTGAGACCCCATATGAACAACAATGCCAACTAACAAGAGCTTCCAGAGACTAACTCACTACCCAAAGACTATACATGGACTGACTCTGGGCTCCAACCTCATAGGTAGCAATGAATAGCCTAGTAAGAGCACCAGTGGAAGGGGAAGCCCTTGATCATGTCAAGACTGAACCCCCAGTGAACATGATTGTTGGGGGGAGGGTGGTAATTGGGGGAGGATCGGGAGGGGAAGACCCATAGAGAAGGGGAGGAGGAGGGGTTAGGGGGATGTTGGCCAGGAAACCGGGAAAGGGAATAACACTCGAAATGTAAATAAGAAATACTCAAGTTAATAAAGATGGAGATAAAAAAAAACAAAAAAACAAAAAAAACTACTTTGTCTCATCATGCTGGGCTTGAGCAGGACCAGTTTTTACTTTGTCATTGGTACCTGTCTAAGATAAGTAGAATTTTACTCACATTACCTCAATAAGCTCCATGTTATACAATGGACTTTCAGGAGTGAAGTTTCAGGAATTAGAATCCTAGGTTCCAGAAGCACTGTGCGGAAGCTCAAATTGGAAGACCTATGAGCTATGTGAGAATGTCCCATTGACCTAACTTACCCAGTCCTCAGTCAGTCCTAGTGCAAAAAAGTGGGTCCCAGGCAGATCTATGTCATGAAACTTGGGATAGAATTTGACAAAGTGTCTAGCATAAAGTAAGGGCTCAGCAGTTACGTCAGAATACTTATTTTAATTCATTAATTTATGGACTTTATATCCAGAATACAGTTTTCCCTCACTTCTCCCCATTAATTCTTCCCTACGCTGTCTACTCAACCTGTTTCTCTTTTGTGAAGGAATGCATCTTCAACAAATAGTGCTGGCCTTATCTGTGTGTCTGCATGTAGAAGAACACAAATATATAGAGGAACTTTAATACTGCAACATAGCTGCTCTGGCAAAGGATCATAGCAGACGACCTTCCTGGTCTCTGTGACCCAGGTTAGAAGGACGCACCTTTAATCCCTCTGACTGGAATACATGTATACTCTTAATACATATATATATACACATTTATATATATACCTTTAATCCCAAACAATGAGCGTAAAGTTAATAGAATTCGTGTTTGAAAGTGATATCTAATTGAGGGGCAGATAAAATCATAAATTAGAGAAAGATTTTGCAGAATGATTCAGAGATAGGATATGGACAACTTTCACAAGGACAGGAAAGAGAAGCTACTTAAAAGAATTAAACAATTAAGTCAGAAGTGGTAGGGGTTGTTCAGTGAATACAGCTCAGTCAAGTTTAGTTCAGTTCTGTGGAATGCTGCTGGGTTCAGTTGAGTTCGTGTTGTTCTATTCAGTGCTCGCAGACAGTGCAGTCAGTATAGTTCAGTTCATTGAATTCAGAGGTAGTTTTTCCACACAGAGCAATACACTGAGAAGCCTTGAGGAGTCAGTTTGAATCATTCAGCTTGGAGAGGAGTTTGAACCAGAACAGCTGAGTTGCACCAGTCAACCAGACTTGAGAAAGTACTAGAAAGCAGTACGGTTCTACGACAGTAACATCTGATGAATAAAACCTACATTTATAAATAAATCTATATCTGTCATCCAGAACAAAACTCAAGTTCAAGTGGATCAAAGACATCAAAATAAATCCAGATACATTAAACCTGGTAGAGGAGATAGTTGGAAATAACCCTCCACTCATTGACACGGGAGACAACTTTCACAACAGAGCAGCAATCATGTAGGCACTAAGACCAACAATTAATAAATGGGACTTAATGAAACTGAAAAGCTTCTATGAAGCAAGTAGCAGTCTGTGGTTCCATTTTTCACTTCTTCCCTTTGGGTGTCTGGGCCAATACATAGTGAGCCGTAAAGACTGAAATGAAATCCAGAATGGGTGGGTGAGCAAGATTCTGGTGGTAGTGGATGTCTCCAGGGGTTGGGGTGTGTGTCTCTTTCAAAGATTTTAGTGTTACAGTTTTTCTAGAAAATAGCTTTCTTAAACAATAGTCAAAGACATAGCTTATGCACATAAACGTTATTCAGGGTGAATCAAGTGTTCTGTGAATCGAAGTTCTTAGAGCAAAGTTTCATTGGCTGAAGTTTAGTATTCTGGGGATAGCTCATTTACATGGAGAGGCATTGCAGGAAGTTGGAATTACAATTTTCTAGTGATTAGGTAACATTTCTCAGGTAGAAGATTGGGGATTGGGTTCCACAGATCAGGCAAAGAAGAAGCCTTGCTAAGAAAAAGTCCTCCATTTTATACCAAGCTCAGGAAAGCTGTTTAGACATGGCAGACTACAAGCTTAGTAACAAAGTGCAACAGGACACCACCAATAGGACAAAATAACAGCTTACACAATGGGACAAGGTCTTGACCAACCCTACATCTAACAGAGGGTTGATATCCAAAATACATAAAGAACTCAAAAAAGTAGGTATCAGCAAGCCAACATAACTAAATAGAATGCTTATTTTTGAAATTAGATCATTTTCATTATCTACTCTCAAGTACTAATTAGTATTTGTGCATATTAACATGTTTCTGACAAGTTAATTTAACCTGATACTCGGTTGAAAGTATGCATAAAACCATAGGTAGGAAATCTAACTTCGTAAAGAGTAAATCTATTTTCTAAAAAGACTTACAAATTACTTTAGAAAAACAAACATATGCATAAGAAGCATAGATTAAATATATAGAGATCAAATATTATGTATCTAGTTAATGAATACATATTAAACTTGTAAATGTAAGGGGTGAAGCAGGAAGCTTGAGGTACAGGAGCATTAAGACATTGTCCTTTCCATTCATTTTTCTGGCCCTCTGGATCTTTCTTTTTTCTCATCCCACACCTTCCCCCATTTCTGTCTCTCTCCATCCTTCCACTCAACTTGCCCATCCCTCTGCCTCCAGGGAGGGTCTCTATGAGGGGAGGACCAGAAGAGGGCAGCATATGGGATGTAAATGAATAAATAAATAAATAAATAAATAAATAAAGACATTCCTTTCAATTATTAAAACTATTTTATTTTATTATTATACTATAACTAAATAATTTTCCTTTCCTTTTCCTACTGATACACCCTCCTACTCCCTTTTTCATATTTCTGGCCTCTGTATATAAAAAGACACAAGCTAACAGACTGGATACATAAATAGGATCCATCATTCTGCTTCCTAAAAGAAACATAAAAATAGATAATACCTTGAAATAAAGGTCTGGAAAAAGGTTTTCCAAGCAAATGGACCCAGGAAACAAGATGGAGTAGCTGTTCTCAGTTCTAATAAAATTGACTTTCAAGCAAAGGTAATCAAAAGTGAAGGGAATGGCATTTCATACGCATCAAAGGAAAATACCACCAAGATGATATCTCAATTCTGAACATCTGTCCTAAAAATGCAAGAGCACCCACATCCATAAAGAAACGTAACTAAAACACAAGTCACACATTGAACCCCACAAATTAAAAGTAGAGGAATTCAAAATCCCACTCTCACAAATGGAAAGGTCATAAAAGCAAAAACTAAACAGAAAAACAATGAAACTAACAGAAGCTCTGAAACCAATGGACCTAACAGATTCATACAGAATCTTTAGTCCACAAATAAAAGACTCTACTTCTCAAAATCTCATGGAACTGTCTCCAAAATTGACCACAAAATCAGCACAAAGTAAGCCTCAAAAGGTACAAGTAGGTTAAAATAAGACCTCTAATCTTATCAGACAACCATAGACTAAGGCTGGACTTCAACAACAGAAATAACAGAAAGCTCACATACTCATGGAAACGGAACAACACTCTATTCAATGATCACTTGGTCAGGAACAAAATACAAAAAATTAAAGATTATTTACAATTCAATGAATATGAAGATATAATATTTCCAAACTTATGGGACTCAATGAAAACAGTCCTAAGAGGAAATGTATGCACACTAAATGTTTGCATAAAGAAATTGGACAGTTCTCTTACAAGCAGCTTAACAGCATACCTGAAAGCTCTAGAAGAAAAAGAAGCAAAAACACACGAGAGGAAACAGTCAAACTCAGGTTGAAATCAGTTTAACCACATAGAAAGAGAACAGTACAAAGATTCAACTAAACCAAGAGCTGTTTAATTGAGAAAATCAAGAGGATAACAGCAACAACAACAATAACAACAACAACAACAACAAACTTAGCCAAACTAACTATAAATTACAGACACAGCATCCAAATTAAACAAAATAAGAAATGAAAAGGGAAATATAACAACAGAAACAGGAAACTCAAAAAAGTCATAAGGTCTTACTTCAAAATTCTGTACTCCACAAAACAGGAAAATCTAAAATGGATGAGTTTCAGGACAGATACCACATACCAAAGTTAAATTAAGATCACTTAAACTATCTAAAGAGTCCCATAATACCTAAGGAAATAGAAGCAATCATTAAAATTCTCCTAACCCCCCCCAAAAAAAAGCCACTTCAAAGATGAGCTAGCACCAATACTCCTTAAATATTCCATAAAATGCAGAAGGAACACTGCCAAATTCATTCTGTGAGGCCACAGTAACCTTGGTACCTAATCCCAACAAAGACCAAACAAAGAATGAAAATTTCAGGCCAATTTTATTAAAAAACATTGATGCAAAAATAATAAAATACTAGCAAACCAAATCCAGGAATATATCAAAAACATGACCCATCATGATCAAGTAGGCTTCATCCTAGGGATGCAGGGATGGTTCATTATATGAAAACCCATCAACATAATCTATTACATAATCAAACAGAAAGAAAAAAATCACATGACCATCTCATTAGATACTGAAAACACCTTTGCTATGTAAAAAGTCTTGGAGAAATCAGGTATACAAGGCATATACCTTCACATAAAAAGCAACATACAACAAGCCAATATGCAACATCAAAGAAAAAGAGAGAAACTTAAAGAAATCCCATTAAAATTGGGGACAAGATTTTGGGCTAAAATCCACTTATCAGTGAGTACCCAAGATACAACTCATAGACCACATGAAGCTCAAGAAGAAGAAAAACAAAAGTGTGGCTGTTTCAGTACTTCTTAGAAGGGGGAGGAAATACAGAGACAATGTGTATAGCAAAGACTGAAGGAAAGGCCATCCTGAGACTGCCACATATGGGATCCATCCCACATGCAGTCACCAAACCCAGTCACTATTGGGGATGCCGAGAGGTGCATGCTGACAGGAGCCTAATATAGCTGTCTCTTGAGAGGTTCTGTCAGAGTCTGACAAATAGAGAAGCAGATGCTCGCAGCCAATTATGCACTGAGAATAGGGTCCCTAGTGGAATTAGAGAAAGGACCGTGGTAACTGAGGGGGTTTGCAAACCCACAGGAAGAACAACAATATCAACTAACCAGACACCCCAGAGCTCCTAGGGACAAAACTACCAACCAAAGAGTATACATGGAGAGACCCATGGCTCCCTCAGCAGAGGATGGGGCTTGTCAGTCATCAATGGTAGGAGAGGCCCTTGATCCTGCAAAGGCTTGATGTCCCAGTATAGACAAATGCCAAGACTGGCAGGTGGGAGGGAGTGGGTAGGTGGGTGGGTGTCTGGGTGGGTGGGGGAGCACCCTGGAGGCAGAGGGTGGGGTGCTGGGATGGGGATTTTCTAGAGGGGAAACCAGGAAAGGGGATGATGACATTTGAAATTTAAGTAAAGAAAATATCCAATAAAAGAAAAAAAAATAAAATATGGGACAAGACCAGACTGCCCACTCTCTTCCTATCTATTCAATATAGTACTTGATATTCTAGATAGAACATTAAGAAAATCAAAGAAGATCAAGATATAAATTGGGAAGGAAGAAGTCAAGGTATCACTAGCATTTGACGAGATAATAGTATACAAGAGCAACCCCAAAATTTCTGCCAGAGAATTCCTACAGCTGGTAAACAACTTCCATGTGGCTGGATACAAAATTAAGTCAATGAAATCAGTAGCCCTCCTTTTCATGAATGATAAACAGGCTGAGAAAGAAGTTAGGGAGACAGCACCCTTTACAATAGCTACAGTAATATAAAATATCTTGGCGTAACTTCAACAAAGCAAATGAAAGACCTTTAAGGCTTTAAGTCTCTGAAGAAAGAAATAGATAAGATTGACAGTTCTCTCATGCTCATCAATTGATAGGATTAACACAGTGAAAATGGCCATCTTACTAAAACCAGTCTACAGACTCAATGCAATCCCCATGAAAACTCCAACACATTTTTTATAGATTATGAAGGAATAATTATCAACTTCATATAGAAAAGAAAACAAACAAACAAACAAACAAACAAACAACAAAACAGGACAACTAAAGCAACCCTGAAAAATAACTTATGGAGGAATCACTCTCCCTGATCTCAAGCTGTACTATAGAGCAATAGTGATAAAAAGTGCATGATACTGTTATGGGAAAAGTCAGGTTGATTAATTGCATTAAATAAAAGATATGAAAATAAACCTGCATACCTATGGACACTTGACAAAGAAGGCAAAACTACACAATAACAAAAAAGAAAGCATCTTCAATAAATGGTTCTGGCCTAACTGGATGTTGGCATGTAGAAGAATACAAATAAATCCATATTTATCACCCTGCATGACATTCCTTTACGAGTGCATCAAGGACCTTAATATACAACTGGTTTCATAAAACTCCTAGAAGAGAAAGTGGGAAATAGCCTGAAGAATGAGGGTATAGGAGAAAATTTCCTGAGCAGAACAACGGCTCAGGCTGTAAGATCAAAAATTGATAAATGTGAACTCATGACATTGAAAAGCTTCTGCAAGGCAAAGGATACTGTCAGTAGGACAAAAAGCAGACTACAGATTGGGAAAAGACCTTTACTAACTCTACATTTGACCAAGGACAGATATCCAAATTATGGCTGAGAATCACTTAAATGTTCAATACCCTTAGTCATCATGGAAACCCAAATCAAAATAACACATCCGAATATCTAAGATCAAAAACACAGGTGACTGTAGATTGTGGAGAAGATGTGGAGAAAGAGGAACACTCCTCCATTGCTGCTGGGATTGCAAGATAAAACAACCACTCCGGAAATCAATCAGGTTTCTCAGAAAGCTAAGGAATAGCTGTACATCAATAGCAACTACACTGCTCTTGGGCATATACCCAAAAGGTCTCCACCATACCACAAGGACACATGCTCTATCATGTTTAATACAGCTTTATTCATCATAGTCAGAAACTGGAGACATCCCAGCTGTCCCTCAACTGAAGAATGACACACACAGAAAATGTGGTTCATTTAATGGTACAATGGAATAAATATTTTTCAACTACTAAAAACAAGGGCATCATGGATTTTGCAGTAAAATGCATAGAACTAGACAATATCATCTTGAGTAAGGTAACCCAAACCCTAAAGGACATGCATGATACGAACTCACTGATAAATGAATATTAGCCATAAAATACAGGATGCCAATGATGCACCCCACACACTCAAAGAAACTAAACAGGAAGGAATGCCTGAGAGAGGATTCTTGAATCTTCTATAGTCGTAGAAGGCACGGGGAGGAAGGGAAATGGGGCTGGATAGAAGGGATCAGAAGGAAAATGTGGTGAATTGGGTCAGGATCAGATGTGTGTAGAGACAGAAAAAAGGGCCAGAGGGCCAGAGGGCCAGAGGGTCAGGGAGTAGGAGAATGAGTTGAAATCTCTAGCTGCCAGGGGTGAGGTGTGGGCAGAATGTCTAAGAAGTCCCACAGACCTGGGATAGGGGGGGTTTCATGAATCAATGGGGTCAACTTTAGCTGAAATATCTAAGAGTAGGGATTGGATTTGGAACCCTAAGAGGCCACCTCCTATAATCGGCCAGTACCCCCCAAGGAGGGGTGTGGACACTAACCTACCCACAAAATTTTAACCCAAAATTTGTACTATCTAAAAGAAATGTAGAGACAAAAATTGGGAGATACTGAAAGAATGGAGAAACAACAACAGGATCAACTTGAGGCTCAACCCATGGGCAAGCACCAATCCATGACACTATGAATGATACTCTGTTATGCTTGCAGACAGGAGCCTAGCATAGCTGTCCTCTGAGTGACTCTACCCAGTATCTGACTGAAACACATGCAGAGATCCTCAGACAAACATTGGATGGAGGTAGGGGACTCTTTGGAAGAGTTGAGGAAAATATTGACAGCCCTTGACTGGGACCAACAAAGTCAACTAACTTGGACTCTGTGAGCTCTCAGAAACTGGGACATTAACCGAAGACCGTACACTGGCTGGACTGAAGCTCTGGAACATATGTAGCAGACATACAGCTGAAGTGCCATGTGGATCCCCCAATAACTACAGTGTGGGATGTTTATAAAGCTATTGCCTGACTGTGGAATCTATTTCCCCCAGGATTGTTTTGTCTGGCCTGAGTGGGAAAGGACGTGGCTAACTCTACAGAGAATTGATGTGCCAAGGTGAGGGGATACCAAAGGAGCGGATACCTTTTCAGAGGAGAAGGGGAGGAGGTATAGTGGGAGGGATTCTGGAAGGGGGACTAGGGGAGGGGGCAGTGTTTGGGAGGTAAATAAATAAATAAATAAGAATGGAGACTGAATATTCTGTTTCAACTGATACTTCGTCACTGACTTATGAGGATTGATTGATTAATGCTAATTGCAGGTCCCTTTTGGAATCTAATGTATGAAAACATATTTTAACCAAAATGAGTGTATCATTGTAAAATTCTTAAAATCAGGGTAGTGACTACTTGGATCTAGGAAGAACCATGAAGAAAGTGTAGGGAAATTGAAAGGAAATGGGGAAAACCTATTAATTTTATATAGTTTTCCTAGAACAAGTGCAGAGAAATTCATAATGTATGCTGGAATTACCTGATAGTTACTAAATGTCAATTGCTTAGTTTTCAAAAACTTAATGAACTCATCATCAGGTACTGTTTTCTATGATAAAAAAAGTATAAATGCTGTGGAAATTCACAACTAGGACTAAAAGTTTTGAATATAAGCTTCAGCTTACATATGATAGACTTCCCACAAAAGTTCCTCTTTGTTATAGAATGTGAAATTCAGTGAGAAAACGCAAATGCCCCAGTGTAGTGATTTCTTTACCCTGCTTTTCTAAAATGGAAGGTATCATGGAGAGTGTAAGGTACAAATATAAGACACACCAGGCGGAGGAAGAGGTAACACTGACTTGAGTCCCTGGTCAATGGTGACTTAGAAGTTTAAAGCTATGAGTGGTATTGTTGACTCAAGTACCTGTAAAATGATGGCATCTGCCAGTTGAGCATCAGCTCAGTTGTATGGCATCTACTTCCTGAAAATATTCTTTTCTTACTCTTCACTCTAGTCCTCAAATTTCCTGCTTCACTTAATTTATTACTAAACTAAATATCAGATGAAATGAGTGTTTATTAAAGGCCTGCACTAAAACTAGATAAACTATTAGAACAAAAGAGAAAAAATGTATTCCTAGATTTTGAACACTGTATTTGTAAATAGACTTGAAAAGTTCAACCAGAGAGGAATAAAGCAACATAAACAGATGGGGGAAAATAAAAGTGGGATTTAACCATGAAATATTCCAGTTACTAAACTGAAGAAAGCGTTAATAGCACTTCTCCTTTCATTTAAACAGCATGAATAAGACTCAGTCAACTATAAATTTTCATCCCTCAAGCTGTTTGTGAAGTCAAATAACCTGCGTCATGCAGGTGTTCTGTACATGAAATGCCAGAACAGATAATAGAAACCCCAAACACACCATATTGTGGTTAGAGACAATGCTAGCCCCAAAGACAGAAAAATACAAGCGGCTTTCTAGACAGAAATATGTTTGTGCTTTAGTGCGACTTAAAGTGATTCAGTTTGTTTTAATCAGTTACACTCTTTATGCCATGGATTCCATATGTACACTAATTACATGAGGAGAATTTGCATGTCGTGCTGCAAGGAGAGAATTTATGAGCTCTTGGAGAAGATGTGGCTCTTACTCCAAGCATCCAAGTCAACCTGAGGTCATTGCAAATGAAATTTACTAAAGAAATCTTTGCAGAATAGATGAAGGCTTGACTTGGCATGCTCATGCATACTGAACTCCAACAGAAGTTATGGGGACTTAGAACTCTACAAATGCCAGCTGTTGGAAACAGGCTTCTTAGGATCTGTGCTAAAGAGGAAGAAAATGTTGTTATGGGAAGAAAAATGGTCAAAAGTAAAGAAAATATCAGTGTTCACATTTGGTTTACTTAATGGACTATGGACAAAGAAGTTGGCTATTTCACAAAAGGCAGGGAAAGGGAGATTCCACCTCACACCAGTCAGAATGGCTAAGATCAAAAACTCAGGTGACAGCAGATACTGGCAAGGATGTGGAGAAAGAGGAACACTCCTCCATTGTTGGTGGGATTGCAGACTGGTACAACCACTCTGGAAATCAGTCTGGAGGTTCCTCAGAAAATTGGACATTGAACTACCTGAGGATCCAGCTATACCAGTCTCAGGGCATATACCCAAAAGATGCACCAACATATAAGAAGGACACATGCTCCACCATCTTCATAGAAGCCTTATTTATAATAGCCAAAAGTTGGAAATAACCCAGATGTCCTTCAATAGATGAATGGATACAGAAAAAGTGGTACATTTATACAATGGTGTACTAATCAGCTATTAAAAACAATGATTTCATGAACTTCTTAGACAAATGAATGGAACTAGAAAATAAACTGAGCGAGGTAACCAAGTCATAAAAGAACACACATGATATGAACTTACTGATAAGTAGATATTAGCCTAAAATCCTAAAAACCTAAAAGCTCAGAATACCCAAGAAACAATTCACAGACTGCATGAAGCTCAAGAAGAAGGAAGACCAAAATGTAGATGCTTCAGTCCTTCTTAGAAAGGGGAACAAAATGCTCACAGGAAGAAATACAGTGACAAAGAGTAGAGCAGACACTGAAGGAAATGTCATCCAGAGACTGCCTCACCTGAGGATTCTTATGCAGCCACCAAACCCAGTAACTATTGTTGATGCCAAGAAGTGCTTGCTGACAGGAGCCTGATATGAATGTCTCCTGAGAGGCTCTTCCAGAGCCTTACTGATACAGATGAGGATGCTTGCAGCTAAACATCCAACTAAACATGGGGACCCCCATGGAGGAGTTAGAGAAAGGACTGAAGGAACTTAAGGGATTTGCAATCCCCTAGGAAGAACAACAATATCAACCAGCCAGACCCCCAGAGCTGGGTCTGCAGTAGAGCATCCTTGTAGAAGCAGGGGGAGGTGGGGGAGAGGATAGAGGGTTTCTGGAGAGGAAACTGGGAAAGGGGCTAACATTTCAAAGGTAAATAAAGAAAATATACAATAAAAAAATAAATGCCTTGTAAAGACAAGATTTTTTTAATGGCCAAATTTAAAGTTAAATAACAATGAGTCTGTTAGGAATTGTAATTGAGTAAGGGAGATGAAATTTTTTCCCATCCTAAGGAAGCTCCATGTTTTACAATAAATAGATGTGGTTTTTCTATTCATGTAAATGAAGTGTGTAGATACTCAACAGGTATTATACTAACAGTTTCATAATTAACAAACTTTAGTCTTCTCCGTGATTAGTCATTCTGTGATTCTTAAGTCATTCTGTGATGTCAATGACTACTGGATCTCTTACATTAGTGTCTATGTTCTAAATAAGAAAGAAAGGGAAAACCTAAGGACCATCAAATAGAGCACCTGGGTTAAGTTTCCTTAATGAATCCCGTGAAGCTTATTGGTCATAATCATCTCTGTGACATGTTAAGAAAAGGAACTCTAGCTATGCTTGGTTACAATTCATTTCGAAATAAAATTAGCATCCTTTAATGTAGACAAATATTAATATTTGAAGAGTAGAAAACTACGAATTGTTCCAATGGCCGGCCATATAGAGGGCCTAAAAGTAGCCTAGCAGCTGGAGACCTTTGTATGATGATAGATGTGGTAATGAATGGGCTTTGAAGAACTATCAAGATTTGAGTAGGCTTGAGATAAAAACATGGCCCTTCAGAAAAGGAAAGCATGATGGATATATGCAATTAAGTTAAAAGTAGAGCTTCCACGGTGCTTGCTGTTTGGATATGATTGACCATTCTATGCACTCATGGAGAAAAGAGATTGTATCTGGGTTATTTTATTTCTAGAGTATAAAGTATAGCTTCTAAAACTAGGTGCTCAGTGAACTATGGTAAAGAATGATATTGTGACTGGAGCCAAAAACATACTGAATAAACAAAATGAGAATTTCTTTTAAATATTACAGGAGATAGTCACGAATTTTATGAAGAATAGAATGGGATTTTGATGTTTTGGAGAGCTAAATTTCATAAAAAGTACCAGCGAACCTCATGGGAGATAGAGACGAATATCTATGCTTCTATCTCTGTATGTAAATGTGCATGTACATGTGTGTATGTGTATATGTATGTATGTATCATATTACCTGGATAAAATATTTTTACATTGCAAATTTATTTCAGTTTTTTTTCCTGTCTGAGTTACAAGTCACTAAATTTAAAAAAAATATGTGTTTGAGGGGACTATAAACTCACATTTATTGGTTGATGCTCCTCTGGATAAGAAAAGTGCAAAGGCAAGGCCATAGATAAAATCCAGTTAGAGGAAGCAAGCTGACCAGATGACCTACAGCTAACCCTGCTCACAGAGATGGAGCTGTGAAAAGCAGTTCACAGATTAAAAATAAACTCATAAAGACTTGAAGAAATAATGCGTTAGAAATGTCTTTTTGAGGACCACCTGATGAACCAGCTATGGAGTTAGGTTAACAGTAGACAAAGCTAGGAAAGAGGAGGTCAAATGGGTTGAATGCAGAAGAGGTAGCAAGTATGCAAGGTCTGAGTGACTGCTGTGAGACAGGGTTTCTTGTGTGTTCAGTGTCCAGTGTATCACTAAAAGGAATAAAAGTGAAGAGCTGGGATTAATAATTTCTCAAATTATTTTTCATAAGCAAATGTTTTAGTAATTTAATAGTTTTGTTACATAACTTGTCAAATAATATATATATTTTGCGGAACAGTGAGGCCATTTTTATTGTGATTTCACAAAAGTAGAAAGTAGGAATTTGCTATGACTTTATTCCAAGTAAGATAAATTTAAGGTAAGTATTAAGCTGACAGTAGCTGTTCCAACAATATATGCCTCGAAATCTTATGGATTACCTGCTACATCATGTGACCTGTCATAAATTGATGGACATAATTCTTATTGAAATAAGAAATGAGATGTCTCAAAAATTATCTAAAGGATTCTTTAGGCTGGGCTCAGAAATCTTAGTTGTATGAAAAGATTTTTGTAGTGGGCATGAATTCATCTGTATAATTTGAGACTGCTATTTGTATTAATTACTGAAGTGTGGTTTTGAAAATTAGAGATTTTCCTCAACCTTTCTAGACCTCTGCCTATATTTTCTTTATAACACTAACATTTTACTATTTCTCCTTACTATGACTCCTGCTTTTCATCTGTCAGGTTTGCAGGGCCAGGTACTTGGGAGGTAAGAGGTAGAAATGCATTTTCTCTTATGCCTGCTGATATTTAACCCCAGGTTTGTCTGCAGTTCTCTGCGAACTTTGTTTCCCCCTCTTGCGTGAAGCAGTGGTGTGCTCATCATGCATATATTTAGCGCCCGAATCTCTGCAACCAGTTTAGCTGCTTGTTATACTTTCCTTGACATTTCCCTGTATGCTTTTTGACATCTGCTTGCAAACTCCTGCAGCCTTTTCAATCCTGATATGCACTTGTTTCATCTGATGTTTTACCATTCTCCTTAGATATGCAGATACGTTGTTTCCCTCGAGTCTTCTTCCTACGGTCTTCTGTTCTGAAGGCACAACAACATTGTTGCTTATTTATTTGTTTCTTTGATGGTTCATTGAATTTACTCACAAACACACACACACACACACACACACACACACACACACACACACACACACACACAGCCTTATACCTTAGCATTTACAAAAGTTGTCGCAGTCTTCCTGGGTTGGATTAAACGCCTCCAGTGAACTGTTTTAGGTTCAACGCACTTAGAAATAAACACAGCAAGAAAACGAGGTAATGTCTTGTATTTTAAAGAAAGCAGTGTTTAAAACCAGCTTTCTCTGTTGCTCTGACAATCTTCTTTGAAACTACAGTTCTAAATGTATCACAAAAATGAGTATCTACCAGAAATGATTTTATAAGTGCAAATAATTAACAACACAGAGTCCACCTCTTCATAGTGACACACTTTGTGTCAGCCATCACAGTTCTTGATCATCAGAGCTGCATTGTTTTTTCGACTAAAAAACTCTTATCTGTGTAAATTCCTGACACAGAGCTGTACTTTCTTCAGATCTCTAAATTTTTTTAAAAAGGCAGAATCTTTTCTCCCTAGAAATATAACGCACACTTATAATGCAACTTTTTTCTTGGGAAAAGATTTCGGCTGCTACGCATTCCATACAGCACCCATGATTTTAGGTAGCCAAAACACGTTTGTAGGTTCTAGAATCCTTTCCAGTTATTGCTTCTAAGGTTCGTGAAGCTTTAGAAATCTCTACTGTATTTCTAATTTCTGAAACAAAGCTCTCTTGTTTCTAGGTTCTGATTTCAGAAGGCATTTGGATAGTAGTTAATTGGTAACAATCTGTCAGCGCTGAAGGGAAGCAGCACAGACACAGTTTCCATGAGTGCCGAGTGGTGCTATGCCTCACACATGATGTTCAAGTCAGTAGCTTAACCTCCCCCAGGATTTTTCATGCAAGATACATTGCCATAACAGCATCTGAAGTATTTATATTACCCTGTATTTGGATTCAATCTGATGAGCAGCAACATATTTCTCCCAGTAATAGTAATTGAAAAATTAGCTCTAAATGTGATCCTGCCCCTGCCTAAGTCAGTAATAATATCTAATGTAAAATTTATTATTTTTTGAATATCAGGCATTGGATTATAAAAGCCATCTAAATATGTAAAGGATTAAAATACAGTAATTGATCCACCTTTTAAAAACATTATTTTATTATCACGATAATAAAATTGTCTTTAATGAATTAAATAACATTTGTCTTACAGTATTCTAAAAAATTAAAAAAAAAAAACAAAAAATGTAGCCGTCTAGAAATATTGACTCCTCCCTGGCTCTTTAAATGCTGAGCTAAGTATATGAGTTATTGAGGTGAAATAAGTTGCTTTCAGCAGTTGTTAATATATCATTAATAATCATACATGCAATAAATAACAACATATGAGTTATTTCCTAAGAGATATATGACTGCAAATTGCAGTAACAAATCACAGCGTGTATAAAGAGTGCTCATTACTCTCCTGTGTACAGAAGCTCTTTTAACAACTGTATTCTTTATGGTGAAGCTCACCCTAATTAGCCTTGCAGATTCCTTTGGGAATGTGTGCAGAATATTTGACATTGTGATGATCAAGCTACAGTGGGGGAGGAGTAGACCATTTCTTCACCAAGAAAGCTCCAGGCCACAAGCCTGGCTTCCTATTCAGTCACTTGTTTTAATATATGCATTGCGGTGAAAGTAAATAGCCTTTTCAAACAAGTAGATAATAAGGGTGTTTGGAATTAAATGACTAATTAAATCAATATTAAACATGTAAGCTAGACAGCAAAGTGAACTAAATTTTTTCTCAACAGTCTCTCAATAGTATATATATATATACATATATATATATACATAGATATATGTGTGTGTATGTGTGTGTGCGTGTGTGTGTGTGTGTGTGTGTGTGCATTTTTGTGTGTATTTGAATACTGAGATTTGTACCCGCAAATGTAAGAAAAATATAATTTTTAGTGTCTACAGTGTTTGAAAGCAAAGCGGACTCTATGTTTTTTTAAAGAAAAACCAAGGTTGAAACACATACAAAGCAGCATATTTCCCATGTCAGTGAAACATTATATGTGGATTCTGCGGCTCTGTTAGCATATAGCTTGTTACTAAATCAGACCTTTCCTGCAGTGAAAAAAATTGCATCTTTTCGTTGTAATCCTTGACAGCTTAAAGTTTAATGGAAGCAAGAGTTTTTTTAAAGGTATATAATGGGTTGACACCATGGAAGGCTGCTGAGAGCTCACAGACTCAGAAATAGCATGCACTGAGAGCAAGCACTTGCTGCTTTTAAAAAATAATAATCTCCTACTGTTGATAGACAAAGCAAACAAAGGAAACAACCTTTTGTTTTCTTAAAGTAAGCTGTTTGACTCATCCCAATTGAGCAATGCTTTTCTGTCACGATAAATGTTCAAATGGAAGATCTGTTCAAAAGAATAAGGTGATCTTGGACTTAATAAAAAGAAAAATGGTCATTTACAAAAAGTAAATGCATTGAGCTTTTGAAACAGCAAGGTAAGAACTCAGTGGATGGAGCACACTCTCAGTGAGAGAAGAGGCTGCATGACCAGTGCTGGCCACTTGTCATCCAGTGGCTACCATTTGATTTGTAGATAACGGAAAACCATCTCGCAATGACATGTGTTCAGAGTGTCCTGAGGTTATGCAGAGATTTACACCCTTAGCCAATGTGTAGCTGGGCAGCTGCCACCAGGATTTATCCAGTAAGGAACACTAAGCTGTTTATCTGGGTTTGCTTTTACAGGTTTGGGATCGTTCATTGATAAATACCAAAAACTGTGGTGTAGGATTTTAAATATAACATTAAGGCAACTTCATTAAATTGAAAGCAGAAGCAAAACAAAAACAAACAAACAAACAAACAAACCCCAAAAGCCCCGAAAGTGAAGCACCTCTAAAAATATAGCAAAGATTGAGCAAAAGAGGACAATAGATCATTGAGGAGCTAGAAAAGGTAGTTCAAGGTAGAAAATGTCATGTTTTCCCTTCCCCTAGGATTCCCTCCCTCCAAATCAACCAGATTAGGAAAGTGGAGAAGAACTGCAAGCAAATGGCACAGTCCAGAGAAAGGAGAGCATGAAAATAAAGGAGTGCCTGCTCTTTAACAATCTGGACAATACTAACAAGATTATTTAAAATGATATAGATTAACAGCAATGCCCATCAAGATTCCAACACAATAATTCAGACATGGAAAGAGCAATTCTCAACTTCATATGGAAAAAGAAAAAAACGCAGGACAGTGAAAACCATTCTCAACAGAAAAAGAACTTCTATAAGAATCATGATCCCTGACCTCAAGCTGTACCATAGAGCAACAGTGATAAAATCTTCATGGTATTAGTACAAAGACAGACAAGTCAAACAATGGAATAGAATTGAAGACCTAGAAATAAACCTACATACCCATGAACACTTGATCTTTGACAAAGAAGCCAAAAAACATACAGTGGGATACAGAAAAACCTTTAACAAATAGTGTTGGTCTAATTGGTGGTCTGCATGTAGAAGAATGCAAATTCATCCATATCAAAGCTCATTTCCAAGTGGACAAGGGCCTCAACATAAAACCAGATACACTGAATTGAATAGAAGAGGAAATGGGAAAGAGCCTCAAACACATTGGCACAGGGGGAAATTTTCCTGAACAGAACACCAATGGCTCAGGCTCTAAGATCAACAATCGACAAATGGGTCCTCATGAACTGCAAAGAATCTATAAGGCAAAACACCATCAATTGGACAAAACAGCAACCTACAGATTGAGAAAGGATCTTCACTGGCCCTATATTAGTTAGAGGGCTAATAGTCAAAATATATAAAGAACTCAAGAAGTCTGACTCCAAAAGCCAAATAACCTAATTTAAAAATGGAATATAGAACTAAACAGAATTTTCAACAAAGGAATCTTGAATGATTGAGAAGCACTTCAAAAAATGTTCAACATTCTTAGTCATCAGAGAAATACAAATCAAAATGACCCTGGGATTCCACCTCACAGCAAATATAATGGCTAAGATCAAAAATTCAAGTGACAGTATATGCTGGAGAGAGGATGTGGAGAAAAAGGAACACTATTCTATAGTTGGTGGGATTGAAAACTTGCATGACCACTCTGTTAATCAATCTAGTTTTCCTCAGTAAATTGGAATAGATCTATCTGAAGACCCAGCTGGGCATATTACCAAAAGGTGCTCCACCATACCACAAGGACAGTTGCTCCACTATGTTCATAGAAGCCTTTTTCATAATAGCCAGAAGCTGGAAGCAACCCGGATAGATGTCTCTCAAACTAAGAATCGATACAGAAAATGTGGTTCATTTACACCACGGAATATTATCTGGATATAAAAATGAGGACATCGTGAATTTTGCAGGCAAATGGATGGAACTAGATATCTTCCTGAGTGAGGTAACTCAGACCCAATAGGACATGAATGTAATGTACTCATAGATGAATGGCTATTAGCCAAAAAGTACAAAATACCCAGGATACAGCCCACAGATCATATCAAATTTAACAAGAAAAAGGGCCAAGTGAGGGTGCTTCAATGCCACTTAGAAGAAGGGACAAAATAATCTGGGGAGGAAGAGGGAGAGAGGGACCTGGGTAAAAGACAGAAGGGGAGGGGATTAGACATGGGGGGGCAGGAAACAACACCAGAAGGTCAGGGGAATGAGTGGAAATATGCAGCTTTAGGATGGGGGTCTGTGCAGTCTCTATAGAGTCCCAGGGAACTGGGGTGTGAGAGCCTCCCCAGACTCAATGGAGATGGCCTTAATTAAAATGCCTAACAGTGAGGAAATGGAACCATGGACTCTGAAGAAAACACCTCTAGTATAGACAAGGTCCCCAGTGGAGATACTGGGTCACCTTCACATCTTCACATTTTTCGACCCAAAATCATTGGCTGTCTATAAGAAATGAAGGGACAAGAATCTAATAGAAGAGAAAGTTGGAAAGAGCCTTGAACTCATTGACACAGGGGGAAATTTTCTAAAAAGAACTCACTGGCTCAGGCTCTAAGATTAAGACTTGATAAATGCGACCTCAAGAAACTGAAAAGCTTCTGTAAGGCAAAGGAAATAGTCAATAGGACAAATAGGCAAACTACAGATTTGGAAAAAAATCTTCACTAACCCCACATCCAATAGAGGGTGACTATCCAAAATACATAAGGAATTCAAGAAGCTAACCTCCAAAAAAACAAACAACCCAATCAAAAAATGGGGTATAGAACTAAACAGATAATTCACAACACAGTAATCTCAAATGGCAGAGAAGCACTTAAAGAAATGTTCTAAGTACTTAATCATCAGGGAAATGCAAATCAAAATGACCCTGAGATTCCACCTCATACCAATCAGAATGGCTAAGATCAAAAACTCATGTAACAGCAGATGCTGTCCAGGGCATGGAGAAAAAGGAACACTCCCCTATTACTGGTGGGATTGAAAACTGATATAATCACTCTGGAAATCAATCTGGAGTTTCCTCAGAAAATCGGAAATAGCTGTACCTGAAAAACCAATTATACCACTACTGGGCATATAACCAAAAGATGTCCCAACATGCCACAGGGGCATGTGTTCTACTGTGTTTACAGCAACCTTACTTGTGATAGCCAGAAGCTTGAAACAACCCATATGTCCCACAACTGAAGAATGGATATGGAAAATGTTGTTTATTTACACAACAAAATACTACTCAGCTATTATGAACAAGGATTTTGAAGGCAAATGGGTGGGACTAGAAAATATCATCCTGAGTGAGTTAACTCAGACACAAAAGGACATGCATGGGAAGTATTCACTAAGAAGTGGATATTAGCCAAAATAGTACAGAATGCCCAGGATACAATCCACAGAACTCAGGTAGGTTAACAGCTGAAGGACCCAAGTGAGGACACTTCAATCCCGCTTGGGAGGGAGAAGAAAGGAATCACAGGATAGGGAGGAGGGACTTGGGTGGGAGAGGGGACAGGGAGGGGAAAAGGGGAACATGATCAGGTATTTAGGGGGAATAGGACTAAAGCCCTGAAGGCCAGCAGAGTGAATGGGAACAGGCGATCTCAGGTTGAGGGAGGGTCCCTCTAGAATGGGAGGTGAGAGACACTCAGGACTCAAAGGGAGAGACCCTAGATGGAAGGCCTTTCAGTGGGGAGAGGGAACTTGTAGAGTCCATGTCCAGTAGAAAGACAGGGCATCAAATGGTGGGACGGGTTTGCCATCCCACAGTCAAAATCTCTGACCCAGAATTGTTCCTGTCTAAAAGAACTGCAGGGGCAAAAATGGAGAAGAGACTGAGGGAAAGGAGGTTCGGTAATCAGTTCAAATTGGGATCCAGCTCAAGGGGAGCCTAAGGCCTGACACTATTACTAATGCTATGGTGTGCTTGCAGACAGGAGCCTAGCATTGCAGCCCTCAATGAGGCCCAGCAAGCGGCTGAAAGAGTCAGATGCCTCAAGCACTGAACTGAAGTCAGGGACCTCTGTGGTGGAATTACAGAAAGGGTGGAAGAAGCTGGGGACAAATATAGACATCACTTATAATAAGGGATTAGAGTATCTCGCATTTTGGTATCAGAGCCTTGGAATTAATCCTTCAAACTGTACAGTGGCACACATAGAAAGATGGCCCACAGATATACAAGGAGATACAGTAGATAAACGGATGAATGGCAAATGTGTGCTAGATTTTAAAACTAATTAGCAACTTACTTAGTCACATTAAGTTTGTTTCTAGGGTCTCCAATTTACATATTTTCTTAGAAAAGTAATTATTGTTTCAGTTTAATTTCTATATCATATAAATATATAATTATGTATTTATATATTTTTGTTATACTTTGCTCCAGATTGCAATTTGTTATTTTATTGTGTGACAAAATTTATAATCATAGAATTCCAATAAGATTAAATAGATTTTAATGTTTCTTTGGGGGATGAATTTTTAATGCCAGTGCTATGGTTTAGTGATTGCTCTCTATGGGTTACTTTAGACTGTACTCATAATAAGAAAATTTAAAATATAATTAGTCATATAATTAAAAATGGACTAGAAAAAGCTAATCAAATAACTAGCATTTGTAATAAAAGGTAATGTTCAACTATGAGTGCTTTTATGCATGTATTTTAAATATTTTCAAAACCCTTCAGTAAACTAACTTAATAAATATTTACTGGGTATTTATTATGAGTCAAATAGTGTTAGGAATTTGTTATAGGTACTTATGAATTTGATTTTGACGACTAAACATAATTGTCAAAATTATATCATGTTTTTACTTGTTTTAGTGTAATCAATAAAAAAGAAATAAAACATAATGAAGTTTTAATATTTTAATTTTGACGCCAATTTTTAAAATGTAAATATATATGTTGCTACATTTTAGTAGACTTTGTTAAGGCTCTAATTTTTTTTATTTATTTCATAAATGTTTATCTGAATATTTAATGATAAAGTCATGCATTTAAAATACAGTTCAATATCTCTTAAAATAGCCACAAAAATAAAATGATTGCTTAGATGATCACTAGACTACTTAAATTTACACTGGGAAAAGGTGAGGTGATCCATGAAAGATTATGGAGCCCTGCAGCTCTTTTTTTTTTTTTTTTTTCTTTTTTTTTTTAGGGAGCTGGGGACCGAACCCAGGGCCTTTGCAGCTCTTGAAGAACTAAGCAATGAGCGTGATCAAATGGATTTCTAAGATAAATAGCTTTTAGTCCGATAGGTATTAATCATACATTTAGGCTGAAACACTAGATGGTGGAAAATTGGCGGTACTTCAAGAGCCTAGAACACTAGTAATAAAGATTACTATGAGTTCTTACGGAGGGTTCTTCTTTTCTTTTCTTTTTTTTTTTTTTTCAGAGCTGGGGACCGAACCCAGGGCCTTTTGCTTGCTAGGCAAGCGCTCTACCACTGAGCTAAATCCCCAACCCCTTACGGAGGGTTCTTAAAACTCTAGTACACTGAGAGATGCGTGTTGTTACAAATAGCAACAAAGATGATTTCCATGATTGTCAGAACACCTTGGAGAAAGGAAGCAAGTAGACATAACTGCACATCTTCAATCCAGAGCAAGCGTTGGCCTTCATACTGGAGTCTTTCCACTGAGATCTCTGGTCCGATCAGGTGTGCGGGTTCAGGTGAAAGGGAGAGCAGGGAAAGAGAATCACTTCCATTGCCTCTGCTGCCGCCACTACAGTTGCTCCAAGACTCCTGAGCCAGCAGGAGGCAGGCTAGCCAGCAAGGGGTGCAGGGGAGCTTCTGACAGCGATTTCAGGAGAGCCGATTTCTTCCCCAAGCAGCAGTGTTACAGCTCTGACAACAGAAGCTCTCAGACAGTAACTCTCGCATACATTTAATCCTTCTGGTATACATACACATACAGTTTTGGGGCGGCTCACAGTCTGACAGCAAGTAATTCTTATTGGCTCGACCTGAGAGATTGGGAATATTTCATCTACATGTGGGAGGGCATGGTCCTGAGGACTGATGGCCACAAGCTTCTTTATAAAGGACTGTGAGGGAGGGGTCTATAGCTATTATGGTTACGTGAGAGGGGCCTGGGCTCCCGGAGTTTAGGGAAACTGTCTCTTAGAGTCACTGGGCTTTCAACCTTATCTCAACCGGGAACGAGGATAGTTTTCATAGTCTGCCGCCCCACAGGCAAGAACTTGAAGTTTGTAATAGGGACCCATTGATGGGAAGAAATGGATCAGAACTTGAAGATGAATGACCAGGAAGCAACTAGAGATACTGCAACCTGAATAAGCCCTGAAAATTCATGAAGAGATCAATCAACCAAGTCTCACTGTAGAAAGACTAATATAAAGAGGAAGAGAAGTGAGATGAGGTGTTTTAGTTAAATATATAGAATATTGTCTGAGTTATCATATTTAACCTTCACAGATACCTCATGTAACAAGCATGCTATTGTTTCTGTTCTGCTAATGCTGAGATCTAAAGTTTTCTAAATAATTTATTTTTTTATGTGCATCGACGTTTCTCCTGCTTGCCTGTCTCTGTGAGGGTGTCAGATATGGGAGCTACAGACAACTGTGAGCTGCTACGTGGATGTCGGAAATTGAACCCAAGTCCTCTGGAAGAGTAGTCAGTGCTCTTAACCACTGAGTAAAACCAAATCTCTAACCTCTTTAAGCAAGACCAGATAGAATCTATAACAGCTATTACAAAGTAACATACTAATAGAAATACTCATTCTCTTAGGACCACTCATGAAATAATTAAGAAAATAATGTGAACGAACAATTTCCCAAAATGGTAAGATTCATGAATGATTGAACATTTTTCTGGGGCTTAAATACCTGAGTCCCGAAGAAAGAAGAGGCCACAAAGTGTAGCTGAAACACAGTGCTGACAACATCGCTTGGTAAGGAACGAGAACTCTTCTTACACAATACACGCTCTGCAGGAGGAAAAAGAGTTAATAATATGGATCCTGAAATTAATAAGCTTTACGAACCTGGAGTTTTAAGGAAGGCTTTCAGGCTATCCAAGACTCATTACTGTGGTATACCTTCCGATGGTTTACTGATATTTGGAAGGGAAGTCTGAACACTGATCATTTGTTGTCAGAATGGATAAAAGGTTCAAAATGTTTCACAGAATGAAATAGGGTTAAAATTAGCTCTAATAGTTACTAGTTTTGTCATTAAAAATATAGGAAAATATACTCTTAAATCTCTTTGTATAAATGAATGTAAAGCTTTCATAAATGATTAACTTATTATTAGGCTGGAACGAGTTTTACTTTTCCAATGAAGAGGAATCATTTTTCCATGAAGGAAATGGAGATTATCTATTAAAGAATATTTGGCAGTGGTAGACATGACGAACGGTGTCATTAGAAAAAGCAGTGTGGAAACAGGTAAGATTACTTTTTAGGTAAAGCACCAACCACACAGGCATGAGGAACAGATTTCAAGGACTGGCAACTAAATCAAATGCCAGGTGGGCATAGCAGCCTGCCTATGATTCCTGCACTCAGGAGACAGACACAGGTGATCTGCCTAGACTAGGATCAACATACGCTGTGTTCTACTGAGAGATCGTCTCTTCATTTGTGAGGTAGAAGGTGATTGAGAAAGATACCTTCTAGCCTCTCCAAGCATGTAAATGCATATACACGTGTACAGTAATATACATATAAATGAAAGAAGTTAAAAAGATAAAAACGTATAAAGATTAATGAGAGAAGTCTTTACATAAAATTGTATTTTATTAATTTTCAGTTTATGTGCAGCCGACTGGTTGAACTCAGATGCAATTTTTAAAACTGAGTTAAAGTGACTAAAATGAAGAAAAAGAAAAATAATAAAAACCACTATATTTAACTTTTTGTAGAAAACACCCATCCTCATCCATTTTTACCAACAAAGCTAGATTTAGAAGTTTCAAGGGATTTTGACATTCAGGGGCAAAAGGGAAATCAACTGATGCTAGTGTAAATTAAATGAAAATTCATTATACAAATTGTTGTTGAATTTGAGACAGGTGTTCCTCCCTACTTAGGAAGTTAAGAAGTTATAAACTGAAAAAATAATGCCACATGGTTATAACTGATTTAAAATCAGGAAAGCTATTTTATTACTATTTATTTATTTACTTTATACCCCAATCACAACCCTCCTCTCCTCCCAGTCCTGGCTTCACATGCCTCATTACCCCCTCCATTTCTTCTCAGAGAAAAGGAAGACCCTGTGGGTACCAACCTATTTGGCATATCAAGTCACAGCAGGACTAAATCCATTCTCCCAGGCCAGAAAAAGCAACCTAGGTTGAGGAAGGGGATCCAAAGGCAGGCAACAGCGTCAGAGACAGCTCTGGCTCCAATTGTTAGGGGACCCCGAAGCTGCACTCATGCTACAAATGTGTAGGGGCCTAGGTCTAGCCCATGTATGTTCTTTGTTTGGTGGTTTAGTCTCTGTAAGCCCCTATGGACTCAGGTCAGTTGACTCTGTAGGTCTTCTGGTGGTGTCTTTCAGTCTTCCCCAACCCTTCCCTGTATTCTTCCACACTTCTCCCTGAGCTCTGCCAAATGTTTGGTTGTGGATCTCTGCCTCTTTCCATCATCTGCCAGATGAAGCCTCTCAGAAGACAGTTACGGTGGTCTCCTGTCTGCAAGCATAGCCGAGTATCATTAAGAATGGCAGGGGTTGGCTCTCTCCCAAGGGTTGAGAGTATTATTTATTTTGGCTGTTTCCTCAGTCTCCCCTCCATTTTGATACCTGCATCTTGTAGGCGGGACAAATTTTGTGTCTAAGGTTTTGCCAATTAGTTGCTGTCCTCCGCCCTCCACTGGAACTCTGCCTGTCTTCAGGAAGCGGTCACTTCAGTTTGTACATTCCAAGCTTGTATGAGTCTCAGCTAGGGTCAGCACCATGGACTTCCTGGGACCTTCCCTCTCCATGGTCTCCTAATCACCTCAGAGAAGTCCCTCCAACAATTTCCTTTCGATCTCCTAGCACTTTCCTTCCCTTAATCCACACACCTGATCCCCAGTCTTATTGTCATCCCTCGCTCTCACATCCAGTTCTCTCCTTCCATCTCACTCTAATGTCTATTTTATATTCCTTCTGAGATTCAAGCATCCTCTCTTGGACCCTTCTGTTTATTTAGATATTTCAGGTCAATGGTCCTAGCATGGTTATCCTGTACTTTATGGCTAATACACACTTATCAGTGAGTACATACCATGCATATCTGTTGGGGTCTGTGTTGCCTCACTCAGGATGATAATTCCAAGTTCCATTATTTGCCTGAGAATTTCACGATGTCTTTCCTTTTAGCAGCTAAGTAGTATTCCATTGTGTAAATGTAAGCCTTTTCTCCACCCACTCTTCAGTTGAAGGGCATCTAGGTTGTTTTCAGTTTCTGGCTATTATGACTAAAGCTGCTATGAGCATACTTGAGCAAGGATACTTGTGGTATGGTGGAATATGTGTTGGGTGTATGCCCAGAGGTGATATAGCTGGGACTTCAGGTAGAGCTATTACCAATTTCTGAAAACAACCCAATTGATTTCCACAGTGGTTTGCAAGTTTGTATTCCGACACTAATGAGGGAGTCTACCCCTTGCTCCACAACCTCACCAACATTTGCTATCCTTGATGTATTTATCCTAACCATTCTGACTTTTTCATAGTCATTTTGAGTTGCATTTTCCTGATGACTAGGTATGTGAAACATTTCTTTGTTTCTTGGTCAATTGAGATTCCTCTGTTGAAAATTATGTTTAGTTATATAGCCCATTTTAAAAATTGGCTTATTTGGGTTATTAGTGCCTAGTTCCTTGTGTTCTCATATACCTTGGATATTAGCCCTTTGTCAGATATTAGGGTGGTAAGGATGTGCTCCCATTTTGTAGGCTGCTGTTTTTCCTATTGATGGTGTCCTTTGGCTTATAGAAGCTTTTCAATTTCATGAGGGCCCATTTATTAATTGTTGGTATTAGTGCCTAAGCCATTGGTGTTCTGTTCAGGAATTTGTCTCCTATGGCAATGTGTTCAAGGCAGTTCTAGACATTTTTTTTCTAATAGATTTAATGTATCCAGTATTATGTTGAAGTCTTTGATCTACTTAGACTTGAGTTTTGTACAGGTTGTTAAATATGAATCTATTTGCATTCTTCTACAAGCAGACATCCAGTTAGACCAGCACCGTTTGTTCACGATGCTTTCTTCTTTCCACAGTATGGTTTTAGCTACTTTTTCAAAAATTAAGTATCTATAGGTATGTTGGTTTATTTCTAGGTTTTTTTTATCCTATTCTATTAAAAAAACCTCTTTTTATGCCAATAAACATGAAGTTTTTAAATGCAGTACATGTAATTTTGCTCTGTCATACGGCTTGAAGTCAGGGGGTGATGCCTTTAGTAGTCCTTTTATTATGCAGGATTGTTTTAACTATCTTGGGATTTTTAGTTTTCCATATGAAGTTGAGAATTGTTCTTTTAAGGTCCATAATGAATTGATTTAGAATTTGATGGTAATTGTATTGAATCTGTAGATTGCTTTTGGTAAGATGGTCATTTTCACTACATTATTCCTAATAATCCATGAGCCTGGAAACATTTCCATCTTCTAATATCTTCCTCAATTTCTTTCTTCAAAGACTTGGAATTTTTATCACACATTTCTCTTGTTTGGTTGGTGTTACACCAAATTACTTTGTATTATTTGTGATTATTATGAAGGGTGTTGTTTCCCTAATTTTTTTCTCAACATGTTGTTGTTGTTTTCTGTTCTTTGTTTTGTTTTGTATTTTTGTTTTGTTTTGTTTTTGTTTTGGGTTTTTTTTGGCCTTTGTATAAAGAAATCTATTTTTTTGTTAATAATGTATCGAGCAATTTTTTTTCTGAGAATGTCTATCACCTGTAGGAGTTCACCAGTAGAATTTTCAGGGTCACTTACTTATACTATCATATCATCCACAAATAATGATACCTTGATTTCTTCCTTCCCAATTTGTAACCATTTGATCTCCTTTTGCTGTCTAATTGCTGTAGCTAGAACTTCAAGTACTATATTGAATAGATAGGAACAGAGAGGACAGCATTTTCTTGCCCCTGATTGCTTCAAGTTTCTATCCATTTAATTGGATATTGGTTGTTTGTTTGTTGTTTATTGTTTTCATTATGTTTAGATATATGCAGAAATTCCTGATATCTCCAAGATTTTTAATATGAAGGGATGCTGTATTTTGTCAAAGGCTTTTTCAGTATTTAATGAGATGATCCTGTAATTCTTTTCATTGAGTTGGTTTATATGGTGGATCATATTGATGAGCTTTTGAATGTTGAACCATTCCTGCATCCTTGAGATGACGCCTACTTGATTATGATGTCTTTGTTTTCGATGTGTTCTTAGATTCACCTTGCGATTATTTTACTGAGTTTTTGCATCAATGCTCATTTGGGAAATTGGTCTGAAATTTCCTTTCTTTGTTGGCTCTTTGTATGGTTTAGGTACAAGCTTAATTGTGGCTTCATAGAAGGAATTTAGTAGTACTCTGTTTCTATTTTGTGGAATAGTTTGAACAATATTGGTATGAGGTCTTCTATGAATGTCTGATAGAATTCTCCCCTATAGTCATCTGGTTCTGGGCTCTTTTTGCTTGAGAGACTTTTAGTAACTGCCTCTTTTCCTTAGGAGTTATGGGGTTGTTTAGATGGTTTACCTGTTTCTGATTTAATCTTGATTGCCGGTATTTGTCTAGAAAACTGTTCATTTTCTCCAGGTTTTCCAGTTTTGTTAAATATATGCTTTTGTAGTAGGATCTGATAATGTTTTTTAATTTCCTCAGTAATGACGCCAGCGTTGTCACGACACTTAGAAAGAGGACCACCTCAGATTCTATTGTTATGTCTTCCTTTTCATTTCTGATTATTGTTAATTTGGATACAGTCTCTGTGCCTTATGGCTAGTCTGGCTAAAGGTTTATCTATCATTTTGACTTTCTCAAAGAGCCAGCTTCTGGTTTTGTTGATTCTTTGTATAGTTCTTTTTGTTTCTACTTGGTTGACCTCAGCTCTACATTTGATTATTTCCTGCTGTCTACTCCTCTTGGGTGTATGTGCCTCCTTTTGTCCTAGAGCTTTATGTGTGCTGTCAACCTGTCAGCATATGCTCTCTCCAATTTCTTTTTGGAGACACTCAGTCCTTTGAGTTTTCCTCTTATCACTCTTTCATTGCATCCCATAAGTTTGGGTATGTTGTGATTCATTTTCAATAAATTCTAAAAAGTCTTTCTTTATTTCTTCCTTGACTAAGTTGTCATTGAGTAGTATTCTTCAGCTTCTATGTGTACATGGGCTTTCTGTCATTTTTGTTATTATTGAAGACCAGCCTTATTCCATGATGATCTGATTGTGATTTAACATTCTTTTTGGCTTACAGGTGTATTATTTGTTTTGTTTTTGTTTTGTTTTGTTTTTATAGGATTTTATTTATTTCTTTGTAATTGAATAATTTATTTATTTACATTTCGAATTTTTATCCCCTTTCCCAGTTTCTCCTCTGGAAATCCCCTATTGATGTCTAACAAGGCCATCCTCTGCTACATATACAGCTGGAATCATGGGTCTCTCCATGTGTACTCTTTGGCTGGTGGTTTAGTCCCTAGGAGCTCTTGGGGGTTGGTTGATATTGCTGTTCTTCCTATGTGCTTTAATCCCCTTCATCTCTTTCAGTTCTTAAGTGATATCTACCAAGATTTTCCAATTTTGTGAAGTTCAGACATTTGAACTATAACCTCATGATTCTTTGGGTTTCCTCAAAGTCTCTTATTATGTCTCCCTTTTCATTCTTGATTCTGTTAATTTGGATAGCATCTCTTTACCTTTTAATTAGTTTTGCTAAGGGTTTGTCTACCTTCTTAATTTTTTCAAATAATCAGCTCTTGTTTTTTTAAGTTATCTCTATTGTTCTTTTTATATTTAATTTATTTATTTCATCCATGATTTTTATTAGGATTTGTGGACTCCTTTTCTTTAGGACATTTGCTTCTTGTTCTAGAGATTTCAGGTGTGCGTTTAACTTGCTTGTCTATCCAGTTTCTTTAAGAAGATGCTTAATGCTCTGAACGTTCCTCTTAAGACTTGTGTCCCGTAGGCTTGGATATATGTTGCCTTCGTTTTCATTGAATTCCAGAAAGTCTTTAATTTCTTTCTTTATTTCTTCCCTGATCTAGTGATCATTCAGTAGAGAGTTCTTTACTCTACATAAGTTTTTAGGCTTTCTGTTGTTTCTGTTGTTGATAAATTCCAGCTTTAATCTATGGTGGTTTTATAAGATGTAAGCAATTATTTCACACTTTATGTATATATTGAGGTTTGCTTTGTGCCTGATTATAAGTTTAGCTGTGGAGAAGTTCCCATGAGATATTTAGAAGAAAATATAATTTTTGAGTTTGTATGAAGTATTCTGCAGGATTCTTAACCTCTATTATTCATTATTTCTCTGCTTAGTTTCTTTTTCAATCACCTGTCCATTGTTGAGAGTGGGGTATTGATGTTTGCCTCTACTAATGTGTGGATTGATATGTGATTTTACACTCATTACGTTACCCTATGTATTTTTATTGAAAAATTGAGTTTATTGATGTTGAGAGATTTTAATGACCAATGATAGTTAATTCCTGTTAGTTTGATAGTGGTGGTGGTGGTGGTGGTGGTGGTGGTGGTGGTGGTGGTGGTGGTGGTGGTGTGTGTGTATGTGTGTATTTCCTTTCCTTTGGTTTGCTGGTGTGGAGTTTTTCATTTTTCTATGTTTTCCTTTGTGTAGTTTGGTTGGAGTTTTTTGTCTAGTATGTCCTGAAGTGCTGGATTTATGGCTAGATATTGTTTAAATTTCATTTTCTCATGAAATATTTTGTTCTTTCTCCATAGTAATTGAAAGTTTGACAGGGTCTGGTATACCTGAATGACATGTGTGGTCTCTTAGAGTCTATAAGCCATCTCTCCAGGCCCTTCTGGTCTTTAGAGTCACTGTTAAGAAGTCATCTGTAATTCTGAAAGGTTTGTCTTTTTATGTTATTTGGCCTTTTACTTTTACAGCCTTTAATATTCTTTCTTTGTTCTGTACATTTCATCTTTTGATTATTATGTGGCAGGGGGATTTTCTTTTTTGGTCCAATCTATCTAGTGTTCTATAAACTATAGATGTATCTTTATTCAGGTTGGGGGAATTTTCTTCTACAATTTTCTTCAAAATATTTTCTTGGCCCTGTGCCAATTCCTATTATTCTTTGCTTTCTGTGCTGTCACCATGTCGCAGATTTCTAAGGTGTTTTGTGTTAGGACCTTTTTAGAATTAACATGTTCTTTGACAGATGTATCAATTTCTTCTATGCCCGAGATTCTCTTTTCCATGAAATCTTCCAGGATTATTTCCATTTGTGTTTTATTTACTTTCTTTCTTATTTTTTAAATTAAATTATTTTAGTCATCTACATTCTAAATATTATCCCCTTTCTTTGTCTCCTATCACAGAATTTTTTGCCCCATGCCCCATTCTCTTTGTCTCTGAGAGGGTTTTCCCAACCCATCCATGCACTCAGCTACTCACCCACCTGCTTATCTCCACTTCACTCACCCACACTCACATCATCCACCAGCATCATGCTTAAATGGGGCATCAAGTCTCTATAGGATTAGATACATCCACTCCCACTGAGGCCAGGCAAGGCAGTCCTCTGCTTCACATGTGCCAGGAGACACAAACCAGGCATTGTATGCTCTTGGATTAGTAGCTTAATCTCTGGAAGCCCCGAGGAGTCTGAGTTAGCGGATACTGCTATATTCTCTATGAGTTTGCCATTACTTTCAATTCCTTCAATTCTTCCTCTAACTCTTCCATAGGGAGCCCAGGAATACAGGACAACACAGGTAAACAAGTAGAAGCTCTTAAAGAGGAGTCACAAAAATCCCTTAAGGAATTACAGGAAAATACAACCAAACATGTGGAAGAATTGAATATAACTATCCATGATCTAAAAATGGAAATAGAAACAATAAAGAAATCACAAAGAGAGACAACCCCAGAAATAGAAAACATAGAAAAGAGAGCAGGAATCATAGATGCAAGTTTCACCAGCAGAACACAAGAGATGGAAGAGAGAATCTCAGGGACAGAAGATACCACAGAGAACATTGACAAAATTGTCAAAGGTAATGGAAAACACCAAAAGCTCCTAACCAAAGACATCCAAGATTCCAGAACACAATGAGAAGAGGATAACAGGTATAAGAGAGAGCAAACACTTCCAACTTAAAGGGCCAGTAAATACCTTCAACAAATTATAGAAGAAAACTTCCATAACATGAAGGAGATGCCTATAAACATACAAGAAGCCCGCAGAACTCCAAATAGATTGGGCCAGAGAAGAAATCCCTCCCAATATATAATAATCAAAACACCAAAATGCACAAAACAAAGAAAGAATATTAAAAGCAGTAAGGGAGAAAGGCCAAGTAACATAAAAAAGTAGACCTATCAAAATTACACCAGACTTCTCAACAGAGACTGTGAAAGCCAGAAGTTCCTGGGGAAAATTCATACAGACCCTAAGAGAAAACAAATGCCAGCCCAGGGTACTATATTCAGCAAAACTCTCAATTAACATAGATAGAGAAACCAAGATATTGTATGACAAAATCAAATTTACACAATATCTTTCCATATATCCAGCCCTACAAAGGATAATAGATGGAAAACCCAAAAACAAGGAGGGAAACCATCATAGAAAAGAAAACAAAGTAATCTTCTTGTAATAACCCCAAAAGAAGAGCGACACAGAAACATAATTCCTCCTCTAACAACAAAATTAACAGGGAAAAAACCAACAATCACTCTTCCCTAATACATCTTAACATCAATGGACTCAGTTCCCCAATAAATAGACATAGACTAACAGACGAGATATGTAAAAAGGACCCAGCATTTTGCTGCATACAGAAAACACACCTCAGTGACAAAAACAGACAATACCTCAGAGTAAAAAGCTAGAACACAATTTTCCAAGCAAATGGTCCCATGAAACAAGCTGGAGTAGCCATTCTAACATCAAATAAAATCAACTTTCAACCAAAAGTTGTCAAAAAAGATAAGGAAGGACACTTCATATTCATCAAAGGAAAAAACCACCAAGATGAACTCTCAGTCTTGAATATTTGTGCTCCAAATTCAAGAGCCCCTCCATTCATAGAAGAAACCTTACTAGAGCTCAAAGCACACATTGTCCATCACACAAGAGTGAGAGGTTTCAGCACCCTACTCTCAACAATGGACAAATCATAGAAACAGAAAATAACAGAGATATAGAGAAACAAATAGAAGTTATGAGCAAAATGGATTTAACAGATATTTATAGATCGTTTCATCTAATACAAATAAAATAGCTTCTTCTCGGAACCTCATAATACCTTCTTCAAAATTGAACATATACTAGACAAAAAAAAAAAAAAAGGCCTCAATAGATACGAGACTAATGAAATAATGCCATGCATCCTTTCAGATCACCATGGACCAAAGCTAGTCTTCAATAACAACAAAAATGACAGAAAGCCTGCATATATATATATGGAATTTGAACAACACTCAACTCGATAACTTGGTCAAGGAAAAAATAAAGATATTAAAGACTTTTCAGAATTTTATGAAAATGAAGGCACAGAATACCCAAATTTATAAGACACAATAAAAGAAGTGCTAAGAGGAAAACTCATAGCTCTTAGTGCCTCCAGAAGAAACTGAAGAGAGCGCATACATTAGTAGTTTGACAGCATACCTAAAAGCTCTAGAACAAAAAGAAGCAAATACACCCAAGAGGAGAAGAGTGCAGAAAATAATCAGACTCTGGGCTGAAGTCAACCAAGTAGAAACAAAAAGGATACAAAGAATCAACCAAACCAGGAGCTGGTTCTTTGAGAAAATCAACAAGATAGATAAACCTTTAGGCAGACTAGCCAGAGGGCACACACAGTATATCCAAATTAACAAAATCAGAAATGAAGAGGGAAACATAACAACAGAATCTGAGGAAATTAAAAAAAATCATAAGATCCTACTACAAAAGTCTATATTCAACAAAACTGGAAAAATCTAAATGAAATGGACAATTGTCTAGTCAGATACCAGGTACCAAAGTTAAATCATGATCAGATAAACCATCTAAACAGTCCCAAAACTTCTAAAGAAATAGAAGCACTTATTAAAATCTCCCCACCAAAGAAATGCCCAGTACAAGATGGGTTTAGTGCAGAATCAATCAGACTTTCATAGAAGACCTAATATTAATTCTGTCCAAACTATTCCACAAAATAGAAAAGGAAGAACAGTATAAAATTTCTTCTATGAAGCCACAATTAGGCTTATACCTAAATCACACAAAGACCCAACTAAAAAAGGAACTTCAGCCCAATTTCTCTTATGAATATTGAGGCAAAAATACTTAATAAAATTCTCACTAACTGCATCCAAGAACCCATCAAAATGATCATCCATCATGATCAAGTAGGCATCCTCCCAGGGACGCAGGGATGGTTCAATATACAGAAATCCATCAACGTAATCCACTATGTAAACAAAATCAAAGGGGGAAAAAAACACATGATCATCTCACTAGATACTGAAAAAAGCACTTGGCAAAATTCAAAACCCCTTCATGTTAAAAGTCTTGGAAAGATCAGGAATTCAAGACCTATAACTAAAACTAATAAAAGCAATATACACCAAACCAATAGTCATCATCAAACTAAAAGGAGAGAAACTTGAGGCAATCCCACTAAAATAAGGGACTGGACAAGGCTGCCCGCTCTCTTTCTACTTATTCAATATAGTACTTGAAATTCTAGCCAGAGCAATCAGACAACAAACAGATGTCAAAGGGATACAAATTGGAAAGAAAGAATTCAAAATATCACTATTTGCAAATGATGAGATAGTATACTTAAGTGACCCCATAAGTCCCACCAGAGAACTACTAACCCTGAAAAACAATTCAGCAAAGTGACTGGGTATAAAACTAACTCAAACAAATCAGTAGCCTTCTTCTACTCAAAGGATAAACAGGCTGATAAAGAATTTAGGGAAATGACACCCTTCACAACAGTCACAAATTGCATAAAATACCTCACTGTGACTCTAACCAAGCAAGTGAAAGATCTGTATGACAGGAACTTCAAGTCTCTGAAGGAAGAAATTCAAGATCTCACAAGATGAAAAGAGCTCCCATTCTCATGGATTGGCAGGATTAATATAGTAAAAATGGCCATTTTGCCAAAAGCACTCTACAGATTCAATGAAAACCCATCAATATTCCAACTCAATTCTCCACAGAGTTAAAAAGAGTAATTTGCAAATTCATTTGAATAACAAAAAACTCAGGTTAGTGAAAACTATCTTCAACAATAAATGAACTTCTGAGGGAATCACCATACCTTACTTCAAGCTTCATTACAAAGGAATAGTGATAAAAACTATATGGTATTGGCACAAAGACAGGCAGGTAGATCAACGAGGTAGAATTGAAGACCCAGGAATGAACCCACACACCTATGGTCACTTGCTCTTTGACAAAGGTGCTAAAATCATACAGTGGATAAAAGATAGCATTTTTATCAAATGGTGCTCTCTCAGCTGGAGGTCAGCATGGAGGAGGGTGCAAATCAACCCATACAAAGCTGAAGCTCAAGTGGATGAAGGACCTACATGTAAATCTGGATACACTCAAACTAATTGAGGAGAAAGTTGGGGAAAGTCTCAAACATGGGCACTGGGGAAAATTTCCTGAGTATGACACCAATGACTTATGCTCTAAGATCAAGAATTTACAAATGGGACCTCATAAAACTGCAAAGCTTTTGTAAATGCAAAGGATACTGTCATTAGGACAAAATCATAACCAACAGATTGGGAAAAGATCTTTGCCATTCCAACATCTGATAGAAGGCTAATATCTAACATATACAACGAATTAAAAAAATTAGACTCCAGAGAGACAAATAACCCTATTAAAAAGGGGGTACAAAGCTAAACCAAGAATTCTCGGCTGAGGAATATCGAATGGCTGAGAAGAACCTAAAGAAATTTTCAAAATTCTTAGTCATCAGGGAAATGTAAATCAAACAACCCTGAGACTCTATCTCACATTAGTCAATGGTCAATAGTGAAAAATCAATTGACAACAGATGCTGGCGAGGATGTGGAGAAAGAGAAAGGAACACTCTTCCATTTCTGGTGGGATTGCAAGCTGGTACAAACAACCACTCTGGAAATCTGATTGGAGGTTCCTCATAAAACATACAACAAAGACAGATGCTCCACTCTGTTCATAGCAGTCTTATGTATAATAACCAGAAGCTAGAAAGAACCAAGATGCCCTTCAACAGAGGAATGGATGCAGAAAATGTGGTAATCTACACAATGCAGTATTACTCAGCAATTAAATCAATGACTTAATGAAATTCATTGGTAAATGGATAGAAGTAGAAAGTATCAACTTTAGCAAAGTAACCCAATCACACACACACACACACACACACACACACACACACACACACACACACACACACACACACACACACACACGACATGATATACACTACTCACTGAGAAGTGGATATTAGCCCAAAAGCTCAACTTACCCAAGATACAATACATAAACCAAATGAAGCTCAAGGAGAAGGTCCACCAAACTGCAGATGCTTCAGTCCTTCTTAAAAGGAGAACAAAAATATTCATAGGAGAGAATATGGAGGCAAAGTTTGGCGCAGAGACTGAAGGAATGGCCATTCACAGTCTGCCCCACTTGCTGATGCAGCCCATATACATATAGTCACCAAACCCAGACAATATTGCTAATGCCAAGAAGTGTATGTTGACAGGAACCTGATATAACTGCCTCCTGAGAGGCTCAGCCAGACTGTGAAAAATACAGAAGAAGATGCTAGCAGCAAACCATTGAGCTGAGAACAGGGTTCCCATTGGAGAAGTTAGGGAAAGGATTGAAGGAGCTGAAGGTGTTTGTCACCCCATAAGAAAAACAATACCAAATAAACAGCGCTCCCAGGACTAACCAATGTCCAAAGACTATGCATGGACTGACCCATGGCTCCAGTTGCATATGTAGCAGAAGATGGCCTTGTTGGGCACCAATGGGAAGAGAAGCTCTTGTTCCTGCCAGGGCTGGACCACCTCCCAGTTTAGGGGAATGTCAGGTTGGGGAGGCAGGAAAGGGGGTGGTTGGGGAGCAGTGGGAACACACTTAAAGAGAAGGTGAAGTTGATGTGATAGTTGGCTCATGGAGGGAAAACAGGGAAAGGCAATAGCATTTGAAGTGTAAGTAAATAATATTCAATGATAAAAATGCAGCCCATTAGACCCAAGAACCATTTTGTCATCTGTAAAACAACTCAGGCAATAGTGAAAGGAGGGACAAAAATGATTTAAAAAAACATATGCAAGGTAGGTCAACTGTTGCAAGAGAGCTTCTTTTGTACATTGCAGAAATGCAAGTCACATAAAAATCTCAACAATATGTCTACCTTCATAGGACATTCATGGGACCATCAGGTAACATGCTACACAGATGGGAAAAACTTCCCAAACCTATGTCTCTAGATGAAGAACTACAGAAAGTAAATAACTGGTGCTGGAGACCAAGTTTTCTTCTGGGAAAACCCCCTGATAGTTGTCTTAATCTGGCCCTAATAATAATTGAAGATGTTGTAATGAATTTGAGATAGAAATTGGATAAGATGGTAGGGAGGAATGGAGGACTGTAAATGATGTGAATATGATATACTCACATAAGAAATTCTAAAGAAATTAAAAAATATATATGAAGACTAAAAAGAAGACACTTCACATTTTCATTCAAAAAATCAGAAGAACTTAATAATATCAGAAAGTGTCCACTCAGTTAGAGTGGCATCTATTTTATTTTTATTCCATATTGGAGGTAAACTTCATTACAATCTTTATATTTCAACTGTAAGGTATAACAATATCTCTGGTTGAAACATATCAACTGAGGATGAAGACCACATGCACATTATCTGAATGTGCAAAATTCATATTAAATATTAAACCTGTTATTAAACTTTTTAAGTGTTTTTGGAAGTACAGTTATTTCTGGCATTAACCTTTTATAGGTATCTCAATTAATAATAATACAAATATTTTATGGAAACCATCACATTGATTTGAATGTAGCTATTGATAGTGTATTCACACGCCATGAGGAAGGCACTAGGTTCTTTCCTTACCAACAGGAAAGGTGGATATGCAGGAGTAGGGTGTAGCTACTAATGCTATCTAGTGCTGAAAAGTCAATTAAATATGCACACTCATTGTATAAATCTCAAATCTTTTTTAATAATGTAATTTCATGTAGGCAAAGTTTGGAAATAAAACTTTAGTTTTAAACAAAAGCTTACACTTTGCTTTGATTTGAAGAAAAATGATGTTGTATTAAAATTCATAATTTTCAAAAGTGGAAATATGGAAATACATTTTTGAGAATTTTCTGGAAAGAAAAATTATTTTTTCAAAGCATGTGTTTCTTTTTATAAGTCGATGATAATGAATGTAAATCATCTACAATACAATGTGAGCTTATTTATTTTCACATTTGTTTGGGATTAAACCGCATCAATAAACTGCTTCCACATTTATGCTAATTAACTCTACAGCAGAACTAACTACCGCACTTGGAGGATTAAAGACAAAGGATTCCCGAAATCGTACCTTTTCAGTTCAACATTTATGAGTGTATTTGTGGTCACCCAGGTTCATTTATGAGTAATTCTTATATGAGGTATCATTTGACTCAAGAATTTGGTAATGGATCCATTCTCTTCAATATAAAGAGGATAAATATGCAGCAGTCTGACACAGATCCACAGTTATTATTACTTTATAGAGTGTCAGCATTAATTATAAAATGAAATAGTGGTTATCTAGCAATTAAATCTTAAAATTCAAAAATATTTTTCTGGTATGCTTTTTTATAATTTTAATTTTCTTGGATATTTTATGTTTTTACATTTCAAATGTTATCACTTTTCCCACTCTCCAATATACCCTTCCCCCTTCTCCTGACTACTATGAGGACGCTCCCACTCCCACTCACCCACTCCAACCTCAATGCCCTGGTATTACTCTACATTGGGGCCTTCACAGGACCAAGAATGTTTCCTCCCATTGATGCTGCACAATGCCATCTTCTGCCACATATGTGGCTGGAGTCATGGGTCCCTCTGTGTAATCATTGGTTGGTGGTTTAGTCTCAGAGAGCTCTGGTGGGGTCTGGGTGGTTGATACTGTTCTTCCTAAGGTATTGCAAACCCCCTCAGCTCCTTCAGTCTTTTCTCTTACTCCTCCATCAGAGACACCTTGTTCAGTCCAATAACCATGCAAAACATTTGGTATTGTCCCTAAAGTTAATCTCAGCCTGTTTATCCTTTGAGTAGAAGAATGCTACTGGTTTGGTTGAGATAATTTTATACCCAGCCATTTAGCTGAAGCTATTTATCAGCTGTAGGAGTTCTCTTGGAATTTTTTGGGTCACTTAAGTATACTATCCTATCACCTGCAATTAGTGATATTTTGACTTCTTCTTTTCCAATTCGTATCACTTTGACTGCTTTTTGTTGTCTAATTATTCTAGCTAGGATTTCAAGTACTATACTGAATAGGTAGAAAGAGAGTGGGCAGCCTTGTCCAGTCCCTTATTTTAGTGGGATTGCTTCAAGTTTCTCTCCATTTAGTTTGATATTGGTTACTAGTTTGCAGTGTATTACTTTTACTATGTTTAGGTATGGGCTATGAATTCTGATCTTTCTCAGATTTTAACATGAAAGGATTTTGAATTTTGTCAAATGCTTCCTCAGCATCTAATAAGTTAATCATGTGGGTTTTTTGAGTTTGATTATATAGTGGATTACATTGATGGATTTCTGTGTATTGAACCATCCCTGCATACCTGGCATGAAGTCTACTTGATCATAATGGATGCTCCTTTTGATGTGTTCTGGGATTCAGTTTGCAAGAATTTTATTGACTATTTTTGCATTGATATTCATGAGGGAAATTGGTCTGAAGTTCTCTTTCTTTGTTGGGTCATTTTGTGGTTTAGGTATAAGCATAATTGTGGCTTCGCAGATAAAATTGGGTAATGTTCCTTCTGTTTCTATTTTGTGGAATAGTTTGGACAGTATTCATATTATGTCTTCTTCTAAGATCTTATAGAATTCTCCACTAAACCCATCTGGTCCTGGACTTTTTGTTTGGGAGACTTTTAATGATTGCTCCTATTTCTTTAAGAGTTATAAAACTGTTTAGATTATTTATCTGATTTTAATTTAACTTTGATACCTCACATCAGTCTAGAAAATTATCCATTTCATACAGATTTTCCAGTTTTGTTGAATGTAGGCTTTTGCAGTAGTATCTGATGATTTTTTAAATATTCCTCAGATTCTGCTGTTATGTCTCTATTTTCATGTCTGATTTTGTTATTTTCGATACTCCTTTTGTGCCCTTGGGTTAATCAGTGTAATGGTTTATCTATCTTGTTGATTTTCTCAAGGAAATATCTCCTGGTTTTGTTGATTCTTTCTATAGTTTTGTTTGTTTCTACTTGGTTGATTTCAGCTCTGAGTTTGATTATTTCCTGCCCTCTACTCCTGTTGATTGTATTTTCTTCTTTTTGTTCTAGAGTTTTAGGTGTGCTGTTAAGCTTTCAGAGTATGGTCTTTCCAATTTCTTTCTGCAGGCACTCAGGGGTATGAATTTTCCTGTTAGCACTACTTTCATTGTGTCCCATAAGTTTGGGTACGTTGGGCCTTCATTTTCATTAAGTTCTAAAAAGTCTTTAATTTCTTTCTTTATTTCTTCCTTGGCCAAGTTATCATTGAGTTGAGCATTGAGCATACAATTTCCATGTGTATGTGGCCTTTCTGTCATTTTTGTTGTAAAGACCAGCCTTAGTCTGTGGTGATCTGACCGGATGCATGGGATTATTTACTTCTTCTTGTATCTGTTAAGGACTGTTTTGTGACCAATTACATGGTCAATTTTGGAGAAGAGACAATGAGGTATATTCTTTTGTTTTAGGATAAAATGTTCTATAAATATCTGTTAAGTCCACTGGGTTCATAATTTCTGTTTGTTTCTCTATGTCTCTGTTTAGTTTCTGTCTCCATGGTCTGTCCATTGATGAGTGTGGGGAGTTGATGTCTCCCAATATTGTGTGAGGTCCAATTTGTGCTTTGAGCTTTAGTAAGGTTTCTCTAATGAATAAAGGTGCCATTGCTTTGGAGCATAGATATTCAGGATTGAGAGTTCATTTTGGTGTTTTTTTCCTTTGATGAATATGAAATGTCATTCGTTATCTTTTTTATAACTTTTAGTTAAAAGTCAATTTTATTTGATATTAGAATGGCTACTCCAGCTTCTTTCTTGGGACCATTTGCTTGGAAAATTGTTATGCAGTCTTTCACTCTGAGGTACTGCTGTCTTTGTCACTGAGGTGTGTTTCCTGTATGCAGAAAAATGCTGGGTCCTTTTTACATATCCAGTCTGTTATTCTATGTCTTTTTATTGGGGAATTGAGTCAATTGATGTTAAGATATATTAAGGAACAGTGACTGTTGTTTCCTTCTAATTTTCTTGTTAGAGGTAGAATTATGTTTGTGTGTTTCTCTTCTTTTTAGGGTTGTTGCGAGAAGATTACTTTGTTTTCTTTTCTGTGGTGTAATTTCCTTGCTTGTTTTGGAGTTTTCCATCTATTATCCTTTGTAGGGCTGGATATCTGGAAAGATATTGTGTAAATTTGGTTTTGTCATACAATATCTTGGTTTCTCCATCTATGTTAATTGAGAGTTTTGCTGAATATACTACCCTGGGCTGGCATTTGTTTTCTCTTAGGGTCTATATGAATTTTGCCCAGGAAATTCTAGCTTTCATAATCTCTGATGAGAAGTCTGGTATAATTTTGTTAGGTCTACATTTTTATGTTATCTGACATTTTCCCCTTAGTGCTTATAATATTCTTTCTTTGTTTTATGCATTCGGTGTTTTGACTATTATGTCGGGAGGACTTTCTTTTCTGGTCCAATCTATGTGGTGTCCTAAAGCCTTCTTGTATGTTTATAGGCATCACTTTCTTTAGGTTAGTAAAGTCTCCTTCTATAATTTGTTGAAAGTATTTACTGGGCTTTTAAGTTGGGAATGTTCACTGTCTTCCATAACTATTATCTTTAGGTTTGATCTTCTCATGGTGTCCTTGATTTCCTGGATGTTTTGGGTTAGGAGCTTTTTGAATTTTACTTTTTTTTGATGCTTGTGTCAATGTTTTCTATTGTATCTTCTGCCCCTGATATTCTCATTCCTATTTTTTTATTCTGTTGGTGATGCTTGTATCTTTGATTCCTGATTTCCTATGTTTTCTATCTCCAGGGTTGTCTCCCTTTCTGATTTCTTTATTGTTTTTATTTCCATTTTCATATCCTGCATGGTTTTGTTCAATTCCTTCACTTGTTGGGTTGTATTTTCTTGTAGCTCTTTAAGGGATTTTTGTGTTTTGTCTTTAAGGACTTCTATTTATTTTCCTGTGTTGTCCTGTATTTCTTTAAAGGATTTATTTGTGTTCTAAAGCCCTCTATCATCATCATCATGTTATGTGATTTAAATCCAATTCTTGGTTTCCTAGTGTGTTGGGATATCCAGTATTTGCTTTGGTGGGAGAACTGGGGTCTGATGATGCTAAGTAGTCTTGGTTTCTGTTGCTTAGGTTCTGTGCTTGCCTCTCACCATCTAGTTGTCTCTTGTGTTAGCTTGTCTTGCTGTTTCTGATAGCAGCTTGGCGCTCCTATAAGTCTGTGTGTCAACACTCTTGGAGAATGGCTTTCTCCCAGCCCAATCTAGGTACTTGACCTTTTTCCCTTAGGGCTTATAATATTCTTTCTTTGTTTTATGCATTTGATGTTTTGACTATTATATGTCAGGAGGACTTTCTTTTCTGGTTCAATCTATGTGGAGTTCTATAGCCTTGGTCAGCTGCAGGTGCAGGTAGAAACCAAAATGGTCCTGTCCCTGGGTTTGTGTGTCCTGTGGGCTCCAGGCATGTCCCTTGGAGCAGAATTGGTGATCTTACCTCTGTTCTCTGGTGTATCAGTTCTCCTGTCACCTTGCTTTCAGCTCTGGGCTCAGGCAGAAACTGGAAGTGTCCTGCCCCTGACAGTTCCTATGTTCCTGTGTTTAGAGGGCTCTAAGTGGGTTCTTCTTGGGCCATGAATGTGAGCAGAAATGGTGGTCTCCCCTGAGTTCTCAGTATTTTTCACAGTCTGAGAGTCCAGCTCTCTCCCCCACAGGATTTGTGTATAGTGAGTGGTGGGACTCGGCCTGCTCTGGGTGCAGGCAGAACCTGTAAGGGTCCTGTACTAGATTGCTCCTCGGTTTGTGTGTCCTTAGGGTTCCAGTCAGTTCCCTTAGAGCAAAAGTAGTGGTCTTACCTCTGTTCTTAAGTTGTCAGCACTCCTGGAGATTGACCTTCAGCTCTGGGTACAGGCAGAGCCATTTGTTGATTCTTGATCTTAGAGCATAAGCCATTGGTATTCTGTTCAGGAAAATTTCCCCATTTGCCTGTGTGAAAGGGGAAAGTTCTTCCCCACTTTCTCTTCTATTGGTTCCAGTGTATCTGGTTTTATGTGGACGTCTTTGATCCACTTGGGCTTGAGCTTTGTACAAGAAGATAAGAAGCATTCTTCTACATGCTGACCTCCAGTCAAATCAGCACCATTTGTTCACAATGCTCTTTTTTCCATTGAATAGTTTTAGCGCCTTTTTCAAATGGCAAAATTGACAGGTGGTGCGGAAATCATAAGTTTTCAATGAGCAACATGCACAGTTCTAGGAGTTGGCATTTCAAGTAAGATATTAGTAATATTGTCTTAATAGCTTCCTGAAGTTCTTATAGGGTTGGGCTTGCTTGATGCTTAATAATCATAATTTCAAACATAAAGTAAAAACTCACAAAAGTGTTGTATGTTAAAATGTATGGAAGGCAACACAAATGAGACAAAGAGACAGATAAAAGGACTTGGAGGAGGTAATGTTGCATTATTTATTAATATAAATGGAAGATAAATTTAATATTTATTATAAGAATGTATTTATCTATTGGAGCCCAACAATTCAGTCTTTGTCGCATCATGTTAATGTTTTACTTGATTTATTTTGTAACAGGTAGGCAAATAAAAAATTAAGAATATAGAGCATACCTAGTTCTTTGACTGAAATATATCAAATATCTCGAGTTAATAGATCCCATAAAAATTTCTATCATCCTCTTTTAACTTTGATAATTGCTTGGGCAATAATTACAGGCAAATAAGTCAGTGACAGCATCAACATAACCTTTCAAGGTTTCTCAGACCAAGACAAGAATGATATAATTCTCATTTTTTCATTGTTTCATTTATTCAATCATTCAACAAGAGACTTCTCAATATTGAGTCTGTGTCAGACACCATTTGGTGTATACATTCTGCATAAATAAACAGAATATGTATTTTTCATAATCGAATTTGTATATAATTTATAATTATTGGAAAGAAATCTTTCCGATGAAAGTAAAAGTGACTAATTGAAGAAAAATTTAGCTAGACATAGTAGATGCTGGATACGACCTGTTTGAGCATTTCTGCTACTGAAGTTTATTACTTCACTATGTTGATATCATTTGCTCAGTTTAATGAGCAGCAAACCAATAACAGGCAAGAATATTATATGTGCAGATATTTAAACTCAGAGTAGTTTTAGTGTTACCTTTCTGAGATATTTTTAACGATTTATTTTACTCTTATGTATGCATCTATGTTGGGTGGGGTGGACTGTGTACATGTGAGTACAGACACCTGCTGAATCCAGATATTCTGAATCCGTAGTTACAGGCTTTTGTAAGCTACCAAATTTAGATGTTGGGAAACAAACTAATGCCCTTTTAGAAGCATTTTTTTCTGAACATAATCACAAGGATGTTCAAAGTGTAGAGAGATGAATACCTGGGATTCTTTATATTTCCTTTTATTTCACATTTTTCCAATTCTGAGGCAGTTATATATCTACAGAATAGGATTAGTTTCCCCATCCACAGTAGACAAGTGAAGGTACTGTGGTATAATTCTACAGCTAGTGTACTTGCAGTGGGGAATAATTTTTAAAAGAATTATAATTAAATGCATACTTCAGTCTTTTATTTTGCTTTTGTATAACTGATGTTAATGGATTTGAATTCATATGGATGTATTTACTAGTGTGTTTCAAGAATAATTTCTTCTCCTATTGATTCATCTTCAGAATTACTACTTGCACATTAAACTATTTATTGTTTAATAGCATGTGTTGGATGGTTGAGTAGTTATAGATGATACTAATTTACAGGAAAATAATTATTAATATCAACTATGTCTACAGTATAAGCACTTTTGATCTGAGAAGGATCTTTATAGTCACACCATGATCAGTTGACAACCTAGCCTTGGATGTACACATGGGTAAAGCAAACAAGCGATCATATTGCTATGCTAAGTGGATGTTTTTGATTGAGATAGAAGGAGAACTGTTATATAAAATTCATTAGCAATATAACTATACACATCTGAACGCATATGATAAAGGCAAGAGAAAATAGATGAGACCCAAATTGCCATCAACATGCTGGAAAGAAAAGACATATATCCCATCAGGCCAAAAGGACTCAATGCAATGCATCTGAAAGGGTCTGAAGCTGCTGACAAAGCCATAACACTGGGCCCAATTAACAATACTCATCTCTAATTAACAGTTGCTGACTCTTTGCCATTGAAATATTCACGCTCTAGGTGTGAAATGGCAACCCCCATTTGTCATATCTGTCAAAATTAATTTTGAAATCCCACAGTCTTTCTTTCACAAGATAGAGGTGAATAGCTAAAGCATACTTTCTACCTGCCAAGTTTCAGTTTCAGGACAAAAACTAAGAAAATAGAACCCAGAAAGCTGGTGGAGTTACGTTTAATATTTTAGCATATGTTGACAAATTCTCATAGTGTTTATAATTCTAAATAGTATGCCAAGAACTATTCTATAATTTGAAAGAAATCATGAAAAAAAAATCGGAAGTTCTTATCCTGAAAATTTTTTTCACTCGAAAATTATATTATTCAACTACTACTATATGTTTAGTACCACATTAGTCACATCACAGATTATATTGAATGAAGGCACTGCAAATATGCCCATGATGATGTATTTTGGAGAAAATCATAGTATAATAAAGAAAGGATAATGTGCCAGTTGTTATTATTATAGGGAAATGTAAAGATGAAAATTAATAGCATATCAGTAGGGCTGGGGGAAGTTATAACACAGAGAGAACACACATGAAAATACTCTAAATCTGTATAACGATAAACAGAATCTTTAAAATAAAAGGATGAGTTTCAATGGAGATGCCTATATTAGGATAATTTTAATCATGATGTATCAAACAGAATGCCCATTTTTGTCAATCATATAATATGTAAAGGACATAACATTATTTTAATTAAACAAATGAGAAACTTGGAGCCCCAAAGTATTATCCACCACCATTAGTAGGTGGCAAGCGCAGTGTTCCAATGATGAACTGGAACATTTATTGGGTATTCATTGTTGATTGATTACTCCATGCTCTCTGGTACTGGAATACAAATCCTAGAGAAGAGTAGACAATGGGCCTGAACTCCAAGCTTTGTATTACAACAGAAATGGACTTAATTACCTAATGAATGAAAGAGATGAAAAATGCTATAACACATCTTACTATATACCATGTACAAAAAAAAAAAAGAATGAAGGCTAAACACATTCTTTCAAATTTTACAATAATTCCATGAGAAAATGATATTTTCTGATTATCCCTGAGTGCCTTTTATGTCCATCCTTGTAAAACACAGGGAATCTTTAGTAAATAATTTGGGTATAAAACATTTCATTGCTTAGTGTTCAGGAAGCTTATATTCTAATTAAAGAACAAAATACCACCTTTGAAGTGACAAAGAGTGTGGAGTTTTCAAGGCTGTAATCATTGCCTATGTCTACAGTTAAACAAAGAAAGCTAAGTGTGATGCCATTTCAAGCCTCTAGCAGAAGAAACTTACTAATAGTAACTAATGGGAAGATTCAACCAAATGTATCAAGGGTAAAGGAAATTTGAAGATATGTAAATTAAGCAAAGTTGTCTGGACATATATTGTTTTGCTTAAAGTATAATGTTTCTAGTGTTCAGAATGATAAAAGCAAAAAAAATTCTTGTTAAAGTTAACTGAGATTAGACCTATTCTTATGTCAATACTGAGAGTAATACACATACTTACATGCAAATTTGAACCTTTCTGTAGCAGGTATCAGTAGTTAAATATCAATATTCCTCATCTGTACATTAATTCATGAAATGTTAGAATAAATATATAAGTAATAATACAAAACTATATTCGGGTGCCTGAATATAAATGTACACACTATCAGTAACACAAATTTTATCATGTTATATGTTATATACTAGCTCATGATACTTCCTATTTTCGCTGCTTGAATCATGAAAGCTGTCATTGATAATTCATATGTTTATTGATGTTTTGCTTCTGATAGACTTCTAAAAGTAGACTAAATCAAGGATAAAAATTATATGTTTTCATGGAACAATTGGCTGAAATTTGATTCAATATGAAAGGAACATTGTAGAGGTATTTAGAAGCTGAATAGTATAGAGATAATAACAATAACTTTTATCCTTTGCAGTGTTTACTAATCAGTTTTTTCAAAATATGCATAATCCACAGAAAAACATATTGTTAAAATTTCTCATTGAAAGGACAAATGAGCAATAACTAGAGGTTCTGACAATGAAATCAACATTTACTAAATAAGGAGAAAATATATCCAAGTATCAAAATGATGACCTTAGATGCCTGAATTAGAGGTGCATATGGGTGTACACATATATTTTACGAGAAGCCATCATTGCTTTCAAGGAAGATAATCAAATTGCATACTCACTGTGAAATATAAAATGTCAGATAATATTTGGGACAATACATAGTTCTGAAAAAATGTTTCAAGAACCCAAGAAAGATGAACTGTCTAAGACAGTTTATCTGTTTAAGGACATAGAGAAGTATGTTGATACATTCCAATGAGTTGTACAAGTATTAGTCTAAATGCTAGTGTTGGAAACGTGCTATCAAATTCTGACATTATTTTGAGAGGGCAGAGTTATATCATTCACTGCCAGATGCCGTATTTTTCAGGCTGGTCCTCCCAGTGTACATAACATATCCAAACAATATCTTATCACAAGAACTATCAGGTTAGATTAAAGCTTGCTGATGTAGAATGTTCTATATGGTAGCTCAGCTTTAAGCAGTAGACTACTCTAAAGATCACACTTGACTTCTTCCCTCTGAGTTATACAGAAGGAGCGAGCGAGATTCACATCTCTGATAATCTGTTCATTGGAAGAATCGCTGTCTCACCAAAACCCACATTTGGATTTGAAGTTTGTGAGGAGTGTGTGTGTGTGTGCATGTGTATGTGTGTGTGTGTGTGTGTGTAGTGTGTGTGTAGTATGTATATGTGTGTGTGTGTGGGTTTGTGGGGTGTGTGTGTGTATGTGTGTGTAGTGTAAGTGTATGTGTGTGTGTGTAGTGTGTGTGTGTATGTGTGTGTAGTGTGTGTGTGTGTGTGTGTGTAGTGTGAGTGTATGTGTGCGTATGCTTGTGTATGTATGTGTAGTGTGTGTGTAGTGTGTGTATGTGAATGACAAAATGCTGATGAACTCCTTCACTCTGATGATCATGGGAACACATGTTGGCAACAAAATATTTGAGCATCAAATCTAGGAGCATATTACAAAAAACTTATGACACAGTCAAATTGGTTTTGTTCCAGAAATACAAATTTAGTTGAACATACACAAATCAATAAAAGCATTGCAACATACCAACTAAGTGATAGGAAGCATGAGATCAATGTGATAGACACTCAAAGGTCTTTTGCAAACTTTGACATTGCTTCATGAAAAATCCTTTACTTGTGTTAGCGAGGTGGCTTGGTAAATAAGAACACATATACTTAGGGAAATCCTAGGTTTGAATTCTAATTCAACATCAAGAAATCCACATCTGCCTGTACATTCTATTGCATGAGATCAGATATCACCTTCTGGCATCTACAGACATCCGTTCTCAAGTGCACACACAAACACATGGACGAATGAACATATATACATAATTTAAAATTAATATTTCAAGTACCTTCAAAATTAGGACTAAATGACATATTTTCATATCTCAAATTTTGGGGTAATCTAGCAGCATGGCTATTCTGGCAATGAATTACAGAAATTCCAGTCTATATGATTCAGGTGGAATGAAATTGTGCCTTGATTGTAGTGGTATCTGGTTGGAATACAAGCATGCCCTTAGGATATATCTTTAATCTCAAACAATAAAAGTAAGGCTAGTTTAAAAATTGAAGCACCCATGTTTTGGGGGAGCAGACAAAATGATAAATTATAGGAAGATTTGATAGAATGAGTCAGAGACAGGATTACATTGAACTCTTGGAGAACATAATGTCTTTAGAGAGCAGTGCAGAGAGGGAGGGAGAGAAGAGAAAGGAGAAGAGAGAGAGAGGAGGAGGGAGAGAGAGAGAGAGAGAGAGAGAGAGAGAGAGAGAGAGAGAGAGAGAGAGAGAGAGAGAGAGGGAGAGAGAGAGAGGTCTTACCAGTACAGTTTTACACAGACAGGTTGCAGAGAGTACAGGCTAGATAAAGGATAAGACAAAGTGAACCAGAGAATAAGAAGGTGCCAGAAACTTAGAACAAATTGCCAGAGTTAATTTGAGGCCAAGCAGAGCAATTCAGTGAGAAACCAGGTTGAATCTGTCAGCATGGAGAAGACTTTGAGCCAGAACTGCTAATTGAACCAGCCAGTCAGAGTTCAGAAAAGACTAGAACGGAGAACTTATTCAGCAGTAGGCCTCTGAGAAAAGAATTATGTCTGGTAAATAAAAATTACTTCTATACCAAATCCAGAGAAAGAAATACTAATCAGAATGTATGAGGTTCACAGGAGAGTAAATACTATTGAAAAAGAAGCATTCCATGACATTTTATACTTAAAAAATAAAGCACAAAAGAATGGGTACTAAGAGATACAAGGGGGAAAAAGGTCATGTAGCATAAATGAGAATAGGAACAGATCGACTGAAGTCTTGTAAGCCATAAGAGCCTAAAAGACGTATTCTACATTGTAGAAAATCACAACTTCCAAGCCAGAGCACTGGGCTCAGCAAAACTATCTACTGAAACAGAAGTAAAAACAAAGCAGGTTAATAGAGTCTGATAAAGACAGAAAAAAGGAGAATACTGAAGGCGGTACTTTTCACTGAAGGAAAAGGGTAAAACACTTCCAAGATGCAACAGCAGAAAATTACACAATACCAGGACAATATTCTGAAGTAAACCCAACCAAATCAATGGTATTGGAAATATTTATATTTAATTTTGTAATTTCTCAAAATTGAATGAAAATAATAACACAATGCACTAGAATCTATGAATTTCAATGAATGCCTTGTTAAGAGCCATGTTTATGACCTTAATTGCCTGCATAAAACAAAACTCTGAAAAATCTCAAATAGCTCAATGAGAGGCCATAGAAAAGCAAAAACAAAGCGAATCTAAAAGCAGTAACAGCAAAAATTAATAAAGTATAAACAAGATATAACTCAATGAAAATGTTATTGAAACAAATCGTTGGTTCTTTCTTTAATTCCCCAGAGCTCCCAGGAACTAAACCACCAACCAAAGAGTACACATAGAGGGAGCCATGGCTCCAGCTGCATATGTAGCAGAGGATGGCCTTGTTGGGCATCAATGGGCAGAGAAGTCCTTGGTCCTTCCAAGGCTAGACCTCCCAGTGTAAGGGAATGTCAGGGCGGGGAGGCAGGAAGAGGTGGGTGGATGGGTGGAAGAGCACCCTCACAGAAGGAGAGGGAGGGATAGTGGTGATGGGATAGGGGGTTTATGGATGGGAAACTGGGAAAGGGCATAACATTTGAAATGTAAATTAAAATATATCTAATTAAAAAAGAGGTTAATGAAACAGGAAATGCTAAATTGAGAAGAAGACAAGATAGAGGAGGGCATATGGGTGTTGATAACTAACAGTAAAGACCTTTGGACAAAGTCACAAGGAAATATAGTATTTTAGAAGCTTCATACATACCGTTCACACACCCACATAATAACATATCTTAATGATAGCCTATTTTAAGACAACACATCAGTTGCTAGACAGAACACTTTATTCAGTTGTTGACCTATGAGTTTCCATGAGACACCTCCTCCCACCTCAAACATTGAAGGCTACCTTCATTATTGTGGTGTCCATCCAAAATCTGACACTCTGTTCTTACTGTTGAAGATACCACATAGTTGAGTCAATGAACATGGAAAATGTAAGATGCTATTGAATTGGAATTACCTCCATATTGGAAAGCTTTCATAATGCTTTACGGTACTATGTTCACTGGACTACAGATTAATCATCAGACATATCATCTGTAAATCCTGCAGGCTAAGATAAAGACTACCTGACATGACATGTCCTGTGGTATAGTTGTAGAACAAATATCGTGGCTGTAACCAATCATAGGCAAAAGGTACTCTCAGTCTTAAAGTAGCCTCACTTTCCAGTAAGCAGCTATGTATGCAGAGACATAAAGTTGACAAGATGCTGAGAATAGTGAAGATTTGTGTTTAGGGGACCTACAGTATTCCTTCCAAGGCTTAGAAAATATGTAAAGAGGGAAAGAGAAATTTGTAAGAACCAGAAGACCAAATAACACCTGAAGAGCAAGGACCAAAGAATGGGAAATACCATCCCTAGGCCTGAAGCAACCATCATGATCCTGAGTGCACAGTACTTGTTTTCTTGCATATGGTCTACGGAATATGTCATGAACAGTTACTCATGCGCGTTTGAGGAGATTGAACAGTCCTACAGCAAAATAAGATGAATAGATACGAGTGCAAGAAACAGATTTGTATACTGGGGATACGTAAGGGGGTAGAAGAACAATGGGAGAGGGTAGAGATTTTTCAGGTTTTTTTTTATAGAATATTTTTAACCTTTTCCTTTACAAATTAAAACTTAATTTTGTGAATTTGAAGCACTAGTTTTCCTACTTCAAATTTGTGAAATATTTTTTATTTAATTATCAGTTTTTCAGATATTTTACTTTTAGCTTTATGAATTATGTGTGATAGATTGTTATGCACTACACCAGTTAGAATTCAAGGTTCACACTAATAACTCTGCTTTTCTTTTTCCCCACTGACTTTTATTGCTACAGTAGACCTTGTTTGCAAATGCCTCATAGTCTACAATGATACCAATGCCACACTATACTGCTTATTAAGATTTATATCTTGACTAATTCCTTATTCCTCAGCCTTTTTATTGAGTATTAGATCTACTTTTTTTGTTTATCCTTAAATTGGATTTATTGAGGCAAATGTACACAAACTACAACCAGGCTTTTTAATAGTTTCTTTAGTTTTGATAAAATTCAATAATTTCATATCCACATTTTAATCATGACATTGACTTATTTCCACCACATTTCTTTCACAGCTAAATGTAGTTCTTGGAAAAGAGTGATCGCATTTCCACGTCTCTTGGATTATCAACTCTCTTATTATATAATAGAATCTCAGTATAATATACTTTTTATTTTTAAAGCACACGAACAATTGGCTACTATATTTAGTAATATCTATAATGAACATGTACAGGGAAATGGATGGAATTGCAGATACTTTTGTTAAGTAAAATAATTTAGAATAAGAAAGATAAACAGTATTTTTCTTTCATATCTATATATGAGATTTAAATATATACATATATACATACACATGAATGTATGTTTACATGTATATATGCAGAGAGCCCATGAAACTAAGGATATTATAAGGAAAGAGGAAGATATCTAAAAGTAGTGTTGTATGCATACACACATGTGTGATATGTGCAGGCACATGTGGACATACCTGGAAGACCAAAGGAACCATAAGATGGAAAGTAGAATGAAGGTGGTGAGAAGACTGTTCTATTAATTTACGAAGGTATCAAGTATTCACACAAAGCTTAGGCTATGTCTAGTGCATATACAATTTGAATTGCTTTTTAAATATTTATTAAATATGAATCGGATGTTAATTTAATCGAGTCAGAATTGGGCACATATGTTGTGGATTCAACTTGAAGTCTTCCAATTACAAAATAAATCTATCTGTTGATTAAGTTAGGTTTCTTTGATTTTACTCAAAACATTTTTATTTTTGACAAGAATTTATTATATTTCTTCCTAGTGTTTGCAATTCTTTAATCTACTATTATGCATGTTAATTTATAAATTTTGGTAATTGGTTAATGCTAATATAGAGAAATATAAATGGTTTTAGATTGACTATGTCTGATGCTACTTGATATAAATAAATTGTACTATTGAATATATCTGGAATGACCCTTCATTACTATGGAATATTTTCAATTCTAGTAACAGTTTCTGTTGGGGTTTATAATTTTTCACATTTATAATGCACAGTGGCTTTTTGTTTTACCCAATACTTTTTTTGTATAGGATATTTTCTTAATTTTCATTTTTTTCTTTTTTTTCCTTCCATTTTAATTAAATTGGGTATTATTTACATTTCAAATGTTATTCCCTTTCCCGGTTTCCAGTCCATCATTCCCCTAACCCCTCTCCCTCCTCTTTAGATGGGTGTTCCCCTCCCCATCCAGCCCTCATTATCGCCCCCCCCCCAACAATCCCTTACACTGGGGCTCCAGCCTTGGCAGGACCGAGGGTTTCCCTTTCCATTAGTGCCCCTACTAGGCTATTCATTGCTACCTATGAATTTGGAGCCGAGGGTCAGTCCATGTATAGTCTTTGGGTAGTGGCTTAGTCCCTGGAAGCTCTGGTTGGTTGGCATTGTTGTTCATATGGGGTCTCAAGCCCCTTCAGCTCTTTCAGTCCTTTCTCTAATTCCTTCAACCAGGGTCCCGTTCTCAGTTTGCTGCTGGCATTTGCCTCTGTATTTGACATATTCTGGCTGTGACTCTCAGGAGTGTCAGCCTGCACTTAGCTTCATCCATCTTATCTAGTTTGGTGGCTATATATGTATGGATCACATGTGGGACAGGTTCTGTATGGCCGTTCCTTCAATCTCTGTTCTAAACTTTGCCTCCCTATCCCCTCCTATGGATATTTTTGTTCCCCTTTTAAAGAAGGAGTGGAACATGCACATTTTGGTCATCCTTCTTGAGTTTCATGTGTGTTTTATCCAATACTTAACAGTATTCTTCAACCAATTCTTTTGTTTTCCAAACATTAACTAGTGGTCAATTCTAGACTCTCTCTCTCTCTCTCTCTCTCTCTCTATATATATATATATATATATATATATATATATATATATATATATATATATGTGTGTGTGTGTGTGTGTGTGTGTGTGTGTGTGTGTGTGTGTGTTTGTGTATCCATATGTGTGTGGTGTTTATTACATTCATATATACATACATATGTGTGTATGTGTTCATGTGTGGCTTGTATGTGTCTATTTAATAAGCATATAACTTGTCTTTGTGAAATCTGTTTTATTAACTATAGTATTTAGCTTCTGGAGTTAACTTTTAGTTAATGAACATAAATCTTGTCTTAATGGCTTTGCCTTTCTTCATTAGGGATTTCATTATTTGGGTACTTTTTGGTTTGTTTTTAGAATGTTCTTGCTGTTGCCTTAAACTGTGCTTGTGCATTGGTTGACACTCCTTACACTTTCACTCTTGGCTCATAAAGGAGTATCCTGAGTATAAAATCCTTCATCAGTAACTTCATTCACGTCCTCTTCTACTCTGGTCTATTGATGTCACGTTTCACTTCCACACATATGATTCACACCATACATTCATTATTACAGCTTAAATAGTCAGCAGTAGTTTCACACATGATTTTAGTGGCATATTTATCTTCTGGTGCCCATCATTCTTTCTTGAAGATTTATGCTTCCATCTTTGATAATTTCCTTTTGTCACAATTTTTTCTTTAGAAATTCATTTGGCATTTCTTGCGTTTTGAGTTCGTTGACAACAAATTCATTCAGCTTTTGTTTGAGACTGTCTCCCTTTTGTCTTTACTTCTGAATGATACTTTCACTAGGTATAGAAATTTAGCTGACAGCTATTCTTTCTTCTTCACTCATCACTGTGGCGATGGCAGTTCATTCTCTCTGAGTTGTATTGTTTCTGATGAGATGTCAGCCATTTTGTGTTTTTGTTGTTCCATGTATATAGGATGTCCTCTATGTCTGTATATAGATAAATTTTCACTTTATTCAGTAATTCTACTGTGATATGTCTAAGTATAATTTTTATGGCTTTCTTCAAGTTCTCTAAACATGTTAAATAATTGTCATCTCGATTTTAAAATTTATTCACCCCTCTTTCTTTTGAAACTCTTTTTTACAAATACATCCTCTTTCTGTTCCTTAGAAGCTGTTCTTAGATCTTTGTACAGTTTTTAAAGAATATATTTTATGTTTTTATAATTTTATTCAAGTTATTTGGACTTCAGAATTCTTTCTGCTCCCATGTTAACTTTGTCACTAAGCCTAATGTGGAAACTTTGTTAAACTCATATTTTTATAAATATTTAATTTCTAAATGAAAACTCTATTTAAATAGTCCATCTGAATTTCAAACTATACACAATTAACATTTTGGTCATTCTGTCTTCAAAATTACATCTTGATAATACTTTACTTTTAAAATATTTTTCTATTTGTTTTTTAATTATACGTGTGCCTGAATCAATTTATGTGCAAGTCCCTGCACAGAGTAAGAGGATACAGATGTCCTGAAACAGGTGTTGTAGGTGGCTGTGAGCCATTTGACTTGGGTGCTGGGAACTGGACCTGGGTACCATAAATAAGGAGCATTGTTAACCACCGAGTCATCCCTTCTACAATCTCCACTAAAGGGTATATTCTATCCCCAAATTCTGATTTATTATTAGCAGTTTAAATTTTATCTCTTTAATTCCTAAAAATCCTTATACAACTTGTCTTATATCTTAGATTAAAATATTTTATGTAATACTTTTATGTACCTGATACTCACATTAAATGATTTAATTAAATTCTCATAAAACTCCATTGGGATGCAATGGCAGTTTTCAAAACCTACTATGTTCATAGTGCTTGTCAAAATTAGTTCTTAAAGAAAACAAGATATTCAATTTTTTGTTTTTTGCACATAACACTCTTCTTTTCATTCACTCACAGGTAATATATATTTATTTTCTTAATTACGTTTTGTGTAGAAGTTATCTTTGAGAATAATTCACTATTTCCTATGTTAGGAGGAAGACTTTTAACAACGATGTAGAAATATAAAATCATTGTCTTTGATTATGAGGAAGAAATAGAGGATATTTTCCTAGACAAACAAATGTGACAGTAGTGCAAAAATGCAACCTCACAGCGGACTACCTGGTCATTTGGCTCTCATTATATTTCTGCCTCTTCCTCTGCTTTGTTTCCTGAGCTAATTCAAAGTGGTCAAAGTGGTCAGTTCTTAAATTGTGTGTGTGTGTGTGTGTGTGTGTGTGTCTATGTGTGTGTGTTTATGTTGTGATACCAAAAATGAACACAGGGACATGAATTTGGGAGAGAATGAAGGAATCCAGGATAAGAGAAAACATAGATCAGTTGTCTTGAGTAGTACAGTAACTTGTGCTCAAAAGTGAGATTTTAGTATTTTATATCAATATAATTTGTTCCATCTCTTTAAAAGAAGTGGGGGGGGGACACTTTAAAACTCACTCTTAGATTTTAATGTGATAGGAAGAAACTTGTCTGCAGATAACTTTTCCATGCTAGTCAAAGTCAACATCCTCTCCTATCAAGGACTTGGAACATATGGATTAATAGCCTATCTCAAAGTTTTTTTTCTTGCCTTTCTCTTTATAGATAGATTATGACTCACAGAGAGTTTTTCTTCTGTAAGCAATCATGAATATTCATAATCTTGTGGTTGTCCTACTATAATAAAGTCAACCTCCAAAATAAAATACTGATATGTACATGCATAACTGTATATATATATATGTGTGTATACATATATATACATATATGTATGTATGTATATATGTGTACATGTAAAATATAAACGAGAATGTATAAATTTGTATGGCTACATGTTTACATGCATAGCATCTAAATTTAATTGTGTATTTATGTATTTCTTATTCACTTTATTAAAAGTATAAATCTCATGGAGTAAAAAGTGAATATTGGAAACAAATCTGTTGAAAATACTTCCATATAAACTAGGAAGAGTTGTATAGTCCAGTTTACACAATGAAATGTCACTTTACCTATAAAATTGAAATATTAACATTATAGGTTTGTGAAAAAGACCCAGCGATATAACATATAAAACATTAGGTCAAACTCAGGTAGTACATGAAGGAGCAACTATGGTAGTGGTTATTAAATTTTAATACACCACCAATCCAATTCTCCCTGCAGCTAGAATATTTCACAGAATTTTCACAGGATTATAGAAAATATCATTTCAAAAAACCCTCAAAGTTAATCCAGGATAACTGAAAACATTTATGAAAAATATTCCTAAAATGCTGGACAATTAGGTAAGAAAACCTTCAAGTCAAGTGGAATAAAACAGAAACCTGTTGACTATGGTTAATAATGCAGTTTGATGGCTGATCTGAATTTTAGCCTGGTTAGCAACAATTATTCATGTGTTGATTATTTTTATTACTTACTTATGTGGGTTTTGTTGGTTTTTGTATGTTTGTTTGACTGGTTTTCTTTTGTTTTAGTGTTTTTCTATCTTGATATAGGAACTATATATGGTTTTATGGCTAAAATAATGAAAACAATGCTTGAACTTGAATGTTCACTCATAAGAGAGATTATCATTAAGTTTGCAAATGATATCTCATTTTGGTATCCTAAGAAAGAATTAGACGATGCTATTTAAAGTCGTTTGGGCTTGTGTGGGGGTATTATGGCTCCATCACATGATAGACTTATAGTAAATTTTTGCGGATTTCCCACAGAGATTGCACTAATTTAACCACATTGTATTGCCACTCACAGTGAATGAGGGTTTCTGTCTTCCAAGTCTCGCCAGTGCTTGTTCTCAGTTATGTTGATATTTGCTATTCTGACTGACGTGAGTTGAAATCTCACGCAATCTAACTTTTATTTCTCTAAATCGGGTAGTGATGAATACTCAGGTATTTCTTAGACATTTGACTTTTTCTTTTAAGAACTGTTAGATTTTAAGCCATGTTTTAAAAAGGTCTTTTGTTTCTTGATTCTTTGTATATAGTCGACATTGATTATATTTAAAACACATAGCTGGCAAAGATTCTCTCCATTTCGGTGGGCCTCTTCTCCATTCTATAAATGTTTCTTTAATTTAATTCCAACATTTCATTCTTCCTTTTACTCCATCCATACATCCCCATAATCTTTCTCCACTGCTCTTTAAATTAATGACCTCTTGTTATACTGTTATTTCAGATTTATGTATATTATATGTGTGTGTGGGGGAAGTATGTGCATGTGTGAGTATTCATATATATTCCTAAATATAACTTATTGAGTACCTATAATTCTACTTGTAAGTATATTCCTTGAAATGCATGTTTGGCACTAGAGAACCACTTGCTTGGTGCTTCTCTTGGGAAGGTCACCCGTTTTTCTCAGATTTCCTCAGTTGTCTCTGGTTCTTTATATAGAGGTGAAGTCTAGTGGGTTTTTGTTCATAGTTTTATGGGTTCATTGGTGTTATTATTGCTCAGCCCACATTTGGGAGATCATTTTGGTGAGACTTCCTTAGTGTAACTTCTGATATTTCTATGAAACACAATGCTACAGCAAACTTCCTGATCATTACTATTCAACTTTAAGGAAAAAAATAAAACCATGAAATATGCAAATGAAATAGATGGATCTATAAGAAGTTATGTTGAGTAAGGTAGCCCAGATTCACCATGTTCTCTCTTTGTCCCCATTTCCTATCTGCAAACGTTTAGGTGGGAATAAACAACAAGTAGTGCCCAGAGAAACAGAAATGTATAAAGGAATGAACAGAAGGCATGAGAAGGAGTCTGGCTGGCATGGTGTGTGGAATAGATGGACAAAACTGCTATGAAGTAAGAACTGGAAAAATGGGGAAAGGGCAGCAACTGGGGGTATGGGAAGGAGGTGGATACAGACAGAGAAGGAGAACTGAGAGTGGAATAACATCCAGCCCCATAGAATCTCATTTTATATCGTCCTAAAATTATAGACAATATAATATATGTATGCATGTATATACATACATGAATATGTGTTTATATATGTATATATAAACACATACACTATATCTGTATGTTATATGTATATATGAACACACACAAACACACACACAGACACACAGACACACAGACACACAGACACACACATACACACACACACACACACACACACACACACACACACACACTGTTAATGGAAGTTGAGCCTTTCCCTAAATCATTAGGCTAACAAAAACCCCAGTATCATGGACAAAAATTTCCTTTTGAATGATAAGTGTAAATAGTCCAATTGACTCCCCCAAACATAGACCATATAGCCTTGGTTGCCTATCAGTCATTGAGGGTGGGCATGCATTGGTGAAGACAGTTCACACTTAAGACAGTACTCATAAACTTTGAGTTTGGTCTGATCTGATCTGATAGCCTCTTTCCTGTTGTCTAGCCTACAAGGGCCAGAAAGTACTGTGCAAGCTCCTAAAGGGGGGAATAAATTAAACAATTTTATCCAGATGCTACACCTACAACAACCTAGGGCATTTACCTGCTTGGATATGTGTGTGTGTGTGTGTGTGTGTGTGTGTGTGTGTGTGTGTGTGTGTGTGTGTGTGTGGTGTGCACGCGCGCATTAACTGACACTCACATGTTGGTGGCAGCCAACAAATTGGAAGTTAGGCCCATTCAGCAGGATGGAACTTATGTGTGGTACTGATCAGCTTTCCTGGTCTAAGAAGACCATAGGCATAAGAGTGTATTACCACCATTTCTAGACCAACAAAATTCTTTACTACATTGGAAAAAAATTTTATATTTAAAGATAATTGAAACTGCCATCAAAGAGCCTTTTATTCTCTATGGTGTGACTTTTTCTATAAGGTGAATTTCAGACGCTTAGAGATCAACCCTCTTGATAATGAAGTGCTTCCCCACATATTCAAAGTTTAATATACTTACTAGTTTAGTGTTTAAGTAAAATACAGGACACATTGGAGAAAATTTTGCACAGAATTTAATGCTTCTAAGTGAAGGATGAATATATTTGGGTCACAATTCAGTGTAAGAAGGCTCTGGTTGCTAGGAGTCTGCATCAGCAGCTGGAGTTAGAAAACAAAGTGTTTTTCATATTCCTCATCTTTATGGTGATGATATGATAAAGGAGCCTAAACCGTATAAGTTCCTCAGGGTATATTTGCTATGCTTTTAAAGGAAAAATTAAAGTATAATATTATAACCTCCTAGCTGATGCAAGGGGAAAGTGAATTTGTTATTGAAATTATTGTTTTTATTGTTTGGCCTACTTACAATGGACATAGACAAAATAATAAGGACTTAATGGAAAAATAAAGAAATGTCCAACATGGCTAAAATTTAAGGGCATTTAAATTTTTAAATTAGGTCAAAGAAAGCAAACAAAAAATATTGAAAGACTAGCATTCAGACTATCTTTTTAACAAAGAAAGGAAATGTTAGCCAAAAATATTATTTTTATACACCTTCTTTCCCCCTCAAATTGTTAATAAAATGAAATATCACATTTTGCATCTTGTTTGCTGTCTTTCTTCTCAGGTCTGGGCTAGCTGGGAGAGAGGCAGAGAGGTAACCCATGGCGATCATCTAACAACCGGCTTTGATTCTAGCCAGAATCTGTCCTCACACTTGTGTTCTTTTAGTTTTAAACATTTTTTTTTTAATTCTGAGGAAATGCTGGAGAATATGCGTATAGCCTTAAAATGTTTCAGTCTCAAGTATTTGTATTATAACTTCTATAATTTGTTTCATACTAAATTTTCATCTCATTTTTTTTCTGGATTCCTCTAATGTTGGAGTTCACATAAGGTTCAATTTTAGGAAGTTGGATTTTTAATAAGATTCCTTTAAATGGTTTCCATATTTAGTCAATCTTGGCAGGTCTTAACAGTCCACAGAGGAGCAAATAGAGAGATTATGAAAAAATAACTTATTTAACTTCTAGAAGAAACTGAAATCTGGGTTATTTGACTTCAAAGATGTGAATGTAATGTTGGCAATCTAAATTTGTCAATAGCCTAACACGACATTCTGCCAAAAGGGTTTCTATTCTACCGACGAGAGCCCTGTTTCTTAAGTCTCTGTGAAATGCCCTAGCTAAAATTTTTGCTCTTGACACATAGTTCTTTTCCATAGTGCATTCATTTAGTTTCAATGCTGCTACTTTTTCTAACACCCCCACATATATTGTGCATATATATGTACACACACACTCACACACACACACACGTATATATGCATATGTAAGACATAATAAATAAGGAAGAATTAATTTATAGCATTATTTTAAAGATATTTATATGTGTTCTTTAACTATTAGACATATAAAGCTCAGCTGCCCTAGTTGTACACGTGTTTTGTTGTGTCTCATTACTCTCTTCAGAATCTATAACACAAAGCCTTCACTGTTCACTCGGATGTTTTTTGGGTTCAGTAACATAATCAATACTGAGCCTGCAACTGCCGCTGGTATTCAGAGGCCGGAAGACAAGAGGAAAAAGGTGGGCAGGATGGAGAGGAAGCCAGGAACCATTTTATGATTTATTCAGTTTTTATGTAAAAATACTCCATTTGCTTACTGCAGAGTGTTACTATTCTTATCATCTGATGGGCCTGAGGCATGGGCCACACACATCATCTGTCTAAAAATAAATCCACAGTCTTTCTGAGTGTCATTATGGAATTTGTTTCCTAACAACTGCCTATGAGTCTTTATTAGAATTCAAGTGGTCTCTACTCAGTACCAACAATGAGGTCCATGTACACTAATAGGGAGCAGTTTGTTCCCCAGTAAGCTCTGGCAGGGTCAGAATGGGGTGTGTTATAAAACAGGCACAATGTGGCGAATCTAGATCTTTGTTTTTATGCAACAGATAGGACTCAATAAGTGTATTTTATCCACACAAAAGCTGTATGTTTTCAATTCAGTTAAACAATGGGGGCTATAGATGCCATACCAGACTTGATTTTAGCCAGGTGCCGACTCAATTTGATAGGCAACCTAGGAAAGGAGCCATGAAAGTGATAGAGACTTTCTCAAAAATGGGATTTCTAGAACTAGAAGCATTTCCAGTCTTGTTTCATAAAAACAGAGAAAACTCACCTGTGTAGCCACATAAGTATTGTTTCAGGAACATCTATTCCTGTGTAGATTGAAAGAAATCAGCAAGTAGGAAATTCACAAACAAGCTGTAAATTGAAAAACTATTTTATTTCTTTATTCATAGAAAGAAATAAAGTATTTCTGTGAGAAAAGAAATAACCATTCTTGTTCTGTGTATTTAGGTATGTAGTTGCAAAGAGAAGCTCAAAAATGGTGGAGAAGCAGACTCCAACAGATTGTACCAATATGGCTGCTGCTGGGAAAGGGGTGCTGACTTTTCCTTATAAGGGAAAAGTCACTTATTTACATGTGAAAGTCCTAGACAAGTCAGACATAACTTGTAAAATTTTGGTTTTGCTTTTGTTTTTGTTTTCTGTAACAATTGGAGGAAAGTAAATGCTAGAAGAAAAACAGTAACAATTCCAATGATTCTTACATGGGAGAGAGTTAAAATGTGATGTTACTAATATGACATTTTAGACCTAGACATGAAATACATATTATCAAAGCAAATGGACAAGTATATGGGTATAAATCAAACTACCAGGGCTATGACTGTCTTTTGGGATATCCATAAACAGTTTTGTGGGATGGATCCCCAGGTGTGGCAGTCTCTGGATGGCCTTTCCCTCAGTCCTTGCTCTACTCTTTGTACCTGTATTTCCTTTCCCAGTGAGTATTTTGTACCCCCTTCTAAGAAGGACTGAAGTGTCCACATTTTGGTCTTCCTTCATCGTCTTTCTTGTGTAGTCCCAGTTTAGGGGCTAATATCCACTTATCAATGAGTGCATACCATGTGTGTTCTTTTGTGACTGGGTAATTTCACTCAGTATGATATTTTCTCATTCCATCAATTTGCTTAAGTCACCCTGCTTCCCAGAGCTCCACGGAACTATACCACCAGCAAAAGAGTACATAGCCATGGAGGAACCCATATTAATCGTGCCAATCCATAAGCATGGGAGGTCTTTCCATCTTCTGCGATCTTCTTCAGTTTCTTTCTTCAGAGACTTGAAGTTTTTGTCATACAGATCTTTTTCTTGTTTGGTTAAAGTCACACTGAGTTATTTTATATTATCTGGTATTATTGTGAAGGGTGACATTTCTCTAATATCTTTCTCAGCCTTTTTATCCTTTGAGTAGAGGAAGGCTACTGATTTGTTTGAGTTAATTTTTTTTTCTGGAGCTGAGGACCGAACCCAGGGCCTTGTGCTTGCTAAGCAAGCGCTCTACCACTGAGCTACATCTCCAACCCCGAGTTAATTTTATTCCCAGTCACTTTGCTGAAGTTTTTTTATCAGGCTTAGTATTTCATGTAGCAGAGGATGGCCTTGTCTGGCATCAATAAGAGGAGACGCCATTGGTCTTTTGAAAGCTCATTTCCCCAGTGTAGAGCAATGCTAGGCTGTTGAGGTGGGAGTGTGTGGGTACGAAGGGCAGCATCTTCATAGAAGCAGGGGGAGAGGGTCATCTGGTTTTCCAGAGAGAACCCAAGAAGAAAACTAGGAGGAACCATCTATGATCAGGATAAGTTTCAAAGACTTTTCCCAGGAACTAGATCTTCCACTTGATGGACTTCAACTTTAAAGTGATTTTTTTCACAGTATTGTTGAAAATGATAGAGAAATTACTGTTGAATCAGTGAATCATAACATCTGTGTGTAAATAGAATAAATAAGCAGATAAAAAAGAAAGGAAGAAAGAGGAAGGAAGGAAGGAAGGAAGGAAGGAAGGAAGGAAAGAAGGAAGGAAGAAATACTACCATAACAAGGATGATAGAGAGCATGGTGGACACTAAACCAGATACAGGAAGAGAAAGTCTAACATCTTTCACACATGTGGAATCTCAGGAAACAGAACAACATTCAGAGAAACACAATCAAGTAATTACTAGAGACAATGGAGCAGTAAGATTGGAAAGATGCTTGTCAATGAATACTTAATTTCTGTTAGGAATAAAGAATGTCTGCAGTTTCTCACATCATTGTGGCTTAGTTAATAGCACTATAATGTATACTAAAGGATTCAATGTGATGAATAGTTGCTATAGCCTGTATCTGTTTATTCTGTATGAGCATGTATAAGAATATATATATACATACATATTCATATATACATATATACATATATATATATATACACACACACATATCCTATTGTGCAGGGCTATTACATATGTGATTTTTACTTGTCTGTTATAAAATTTGCTCACTGAATTGGTTGAGACCTTTAGTACTCAGGCTTTTTTACAATAGCACCACTTGATCGATTCTTTTTTAATTGGATAATTTTTAATTTACATTTCAAATATTATTTCCTTTCCCGGTTTCCTGGACATAAGGCCCATATTCCATTTCCCTCCCCTTCTTCTACAAGGGTGTTCCCTTCCCCATCCACCCCCCCTTCCTGCCTCACAACATTCCCCTACACTGGGGGTCCAACCTTGGCAGGCCCAAGGGCTTGTCCTTCCATTGGTGCCCAACAAGGCCATCCTCTGCTACATATGCAGCTGGAGCCATGGGTCAGTCAATGTATAGTCTTTGGGTAGCGGTTTAGTCCCTGGGAGCTCTGGTTTGTTGTCATTGTTGTTCTTATGAGGTTGCAAGTGCCTTTAGCTCTTTCAATCCTTTCTCTAATTCCTCCAACAGAAAGGATTAGAGAAAGTTCAGTGGTTTGATGCTAGCAATCACCTCTGTATTTAACATGTTCTGGCTGTGTCTCTCAGGAGACATCTATATCCGGTTCCTGTCAGCCTGCACTTTTTAGCTTCATCAATCGTATCTAGTTTTGGTACCTGTGTATGTATGGGGCACATGTGGGGCAGGCTCTGAATGGCTATTCCTTCAGTCTCTGCTCTGAACTTTGCTTCCATGTCCCCTCCTATGAACATATTTGTTCCCCATTTTAAGAAGGAGTAAAGCATTTGTATTTTGGTCAACCTTCTTCTTCAGCTTCATGTGGTCTATGAATTGCATGTTGGGTAATTTGAGCATTTGGGCTAATATCCACTTATGAATGAGTGCATACCATGTGTGTTTTTCTGTGATTGGGTTACCTCACTCAGGATGATATTTTCTAGTTCCATCCATTTACCTATGAATTTCATAAAGTCATTGTTTTTGATAGCTTAGTAGTACTCCATTTTGTAAGTGTACCATATTTTCTGTATCCATTCCTCTGTTGAAAGGCATCTGGGTTCATTCCAGATTGTGGCTATTATAAAAAGGCTGCTATGAACATATTGGAGCATGTGTCTTTGTTGTATGTTGGAGCATCTTTTGGGTATAACCCAGGAGACATACAGCTAGGTTCTAGGGAGTAGAATGTCCAATTTTCTGAAGAACCTCCAGACTTATTTCCAAAGTGGTTGTACAATATGTAATCCTACCAACAATAAAGGAGTGTTCCTCTTTCTCCACATCCTCTCCAGAATTTGTTGTTTCCTGAATATTTGATCCTAGCCATTCTTAGTGGTATGAGGTGGAATCTCAGGGTTGTTTTGATTTGCATTTCCCTGATGACTCAGGATGTTGAGCATTTCTTTAGGTACTTCTCAGCCATTCGATATTCCTCAGTTAAGAATTCTTTGTTTAGCTCTGTACCCCATTTTTAATAGGCTATTTGGCTTTCTGTAGCCTAACTTTTTGAGTTCTTTGTATGTATTGGATATTAGCCCTCTACCAGATGTAGGATTGGAAAAGATCCTTTCCCAATCTGTTGGTTGCCGTTTTATCCTAATGACAGTGTCCTTTGCTTTACCGAAGCTTTGCAGTTTTATGAGGTCCCATTTGTTGATTCTTGATCTTAGAGCATAAGTCATTGGTGTTTTGTTCAGGAAGATTTCCCCAGTACCCATGTGATTGAGACTCTTCCCCACTTTTTCTTCTATTAGTGAATCTATTAAGTGTATCTGGTTTTATGTGGAGGTCCTTGATCCACTTGTACTTAAGCTTTGTACAGGGCAATAAAAATGGATCAATTTGCATTCTTCTACATGCTGACCTCCAGTTGAGCCAGCACCATTTGTTGAAAATGCTATCTTTTGTCCATTGGATGGTTTTAGCCCCTTTGTCAAAACCAAGTGAACATAGGTGTGTGGGTTCATTTCTGCATCTTCACTTCTATTCCACTGATCTACCTGCCTGTCTCTGTACCAATACCATATAATATTTTATCAAAATTTATCTGTAATACTGCTTGAGGTCATGGATGGTGATTCCCCCAGAAGTTCTTTATTGTTGAGTATATTTTTCACTATCCTAGGTTTTTTGTTATTCCAAATGAATTTGCAAATTGCTCTTTCTAACTCTATGAAGAATTGAATTGGAATTTTAATGGGAATTGCATTGAATCTGTAGATTGCTTTTGGTAAAGTGGCCATTTTTACTATATTAATTCTGCCAATCCATGAGCATGGGCAGTCTTTCCATCTTCTAAGATTTTCTTCAGTTTTTTTCTCCAGAGACTTGAAGTTCTTGTCATACGGATCTTTCACTTGCTTGGTTAAAGTCACACTGAGTTATTTTATATTATCTGATACTAGTGTACAGGGTGACATTTCTCTAATTTCTTCCTCAGGCTTTTTATCCTTTGAGTAGAGGAAGGCTACTGATTTGTTTGAGTTAATTTTATACCTAGCCACTTTGCTGAGGTTGTTTATCAGGTTTAGTAATTCTCTGGTGGAACTTTTGGGGTCACATAAGTATATTTTCATATCATCTGCAAATAGTGATGTTTTGATTTTTTTCCTTTCCAATTTGTATCCCTTTTAACTTCTTTCATTGTCTGATTGCTCTGGCTAGGATTTCGAGAACTATATTTAATAAGTAGGGAGAGAGTGGGCAGCCTGGTCTAGTCCCTGATGTTAGTGGGATTGCTTCAAGTTTCTCTCCACTTAGTTTATTATTAGCTATGGGTTTGCTGTATAGTGCTATTACTATGTTTAAGTATGGGCCTTGAATTCCTGATCTTTCCAGGACTTTTAACATGAGGTGTTGTTGAACTTTGTGAAATGTTTTCTCAACATCTAGTGAAATGATCATGTGATTTTATTCTTTTGTTTGTTTACGTAGTGGGTTACATTGATGGACTTCCATATATTGAACCATCCGTGCATCCCTGGGATGAAGCCTACTTGATCATGATGGATATTAATTTTGATATGTATTTGGATCAGTTTGGGAGAAATTTATTGAGTATTTTTGAGTAGACATTCATAAGGTAAATTGATCTGAAGGTCTCTCTCTTTGTTTGGTTGTTGTGTACTTTAAGTATATGCCTAATTGTGGCTTCATAGAAGGAATTTGGTAGTGTATTGTCTGTTTCTGTTTTGTGGAATAATTTGGGCAGTATTGGTATGAGGTCTTCTATGAAGGACTGATAGAATTTTGCCCTAAACCCATCTGATCCTGGGCTCTTTTTGGTTGGGAAACTTTTAATAACTGCTTCTTATTCCTTTAGGAGTTATGGGGTTGTTTATATGGTTTATATGGTTTGTCCATTTCCTCCGGATTTTCTAGGGTTGTTGAATATAGGCTTTTGTAGTAGGATTTAATGATTTTTTAAATTTCTTCAGATTCTATTGTTATGTCTCCCTTTTCATTTCTGATTTTGTTGATTAGGATCACTCTCTGTGACCTCCGATTAGTCTGGCTAAGGGTTTATCTAACCTGTTGATATTCTCAAAGAACCAGTTCCTGGCTTTGTTGATTCTTTGTGTAGTCCTTTTTGTTCCTACTTGGTTGATTCCAGCCCTGAGTTTGATTATTTCCTGTCTTCTACTCCTCCTGGGTGTATTTGCTTCTTTTTGTTCTAGAGCTTTTAGGTGTGCTCTCAAGCTGCTGATATATGCTCTCTCTTGTTTCTTTCTGCAGGCACTCAGAGCTATGAGTGCCTGCAAAACTCTTAGCATCACTGCTTTCATTGTGTCCCATACATTTGTGTATGTTGTGCCTTCATTTTCATTACATTCTAAAGTCTTTAATTTCTTTCTTCATTTCTTCCTTTACCAAGTTATCATAGAGTAGAGTTTTGTTAAACTTCAATGTGTATGTGGGCTTTCTGTCATTTTTTTTTGTTTTTATTGAAGATCAGTCTTAGTCCATGTTGATCTGATAGGATGCATGGGATTATGTCAATCTTCTATCTGTTGAGGCCTGTTTTATGACCCATTATATGGTCAATTTTTGAGAAGGTACCATGAGGTACTGAGACGAAGGTATATTCTTTTTTTTTAGGGTGAAATGTTCTATAAATATCTGTTAAGTAAATTTGGTTCATAACTTGTGTTAGTTACTCTGTGTCTCTGTTTAATGTCTGTTTCCATGATCTGTCCATTGATAAGAGTGGGGTATTGAAATCTCCTACTACTACTGTGTGAGGTGCAATGTGTGATTTGAACTTTAGTAAGGTTTCTTTTATGGATGTAGGTGTCCTTGCATTTGGAGCATAGATATTTAGGATTGAGAGTTCATCATGGTGGAGATTTTTTTTTGTGACTTTTGGTTGAATGTCGATTTTATTAGATATTAGAATTTCTACTCCAGCTTGTTTCTTGGGATCATTTGCTTAGAAAGTTGTTTTCCAGTCTTTTAATCTGTCTTTGTTTCTGAGGTGTATTTCCTGCATGCAGCAAAATGCTCAGTCCTCTTTACATATCCAGTATCTAAGTGTATGTTTTTTAATTGAGGAATTGAGACCATTAATGTTGAGATATATTAAGGAACAGTGATTATTGCTTCCTGTTATTTTCATCTTTAGAAGTAGAATTATGTTTTTGTGTCTCTTTTCTTTAGGTTTTGTTGCCAGGAGATTACTTTCTTGCTCTTTCTTGTTTGTAGTTTCCCTCCTTGTGTTGGAGTTTTCTATCTATTATCCTATGCAGGGCTGGATTTGTCAAAAGATATTGTGTAAATTGGTTTTGTCATGAAATATTTTGTTTTCTCCATCTATGTTAATTGTGATTTTTGCTGAACATAGTAGCATTTGTGATCTACTATGGTCTGTATGTCATCTGCCCAGGATCTTCTAGCTTTCACAGATTCTGGTGAGGAGTCTGGTGTAATTCTTATCAGTCTGCCTTTATAATTTTAATTGACTGTTTTCCCTTACTGCGTTTAATATTCTTTCTTTGTTTTGTGCATTTGGTGTTTTGACTATTATGTGACAGGAGGAATTTCTTTTCTGGTCCAATCTGTTTGGAGATCTGTAGACTTCTTGTATGTTTATGGGCATCTCTTACTTTAGGTTAGGAAAGGTTTCTTCTATAATTTTGCTGAAAATAATTACTGGCCCTTTTAGTTGGGAGTCTACTCTTTTCTATACATATTATCCTTAGGTTTGATCTTCTCATTGTGTTCTGGATTTTCTGGATGTTTTGGCCTAGGAGCTTCTTGCTTTTTCCATTATCTTTGATGGTCGCGTCCATGTTTTCTTTTTTTTTTTTTTTTTTTTTTTTTTTGGTTCTTTTTTTGGAGCTGGGGACCGAACCCAGGGCCTTGTGCTTCCTAGGCAAGCGCTCTACCACTGAGCCAAATCCCCCAACCCCCATGTTTTCTATTGTATCTTCTGCCCCTGAGATTCTCTCTTCTATCTCTTGTATTCTGTTGCTGATGCTTGCATCTGTGCCTCCTGATCTCTTCCCTATGTTTTCTATCTCCAGAGTTGTCTTCCTTTGTGCTTTCCTTATTGTTTCTATTTTCATTTTTAAATCCTGGTTGATTTTGTTCAATTCTCTCACTTGTTTGGTTGTATTTTCCTGTAATTCTTTAAGGGATTTTTTTGTGTCCTCTTTAAAGGTTTCTACTTGTTTTCTTGTGTTGTCCTGTATTTCTTTAAGGAGTTTTTTTAAATATCCTTTTAAAAGTCCTCCATCATCAACATAAAATGTGATTTTTAAATCTAAATCTTGCTTTTCTGCTGTGCTTGGATATCCAATGTTTGCTTTGGTGGTAGAGCTGGACTCTGATGATTCCAAGTAGTCTTGGTTTCTGTTGCTTAGGTTCCTGTGCTTGCCTCTCACCATCAGATTTTCTCTGGTATTAGCTTATCTTGCTGTCTCTGACAGTGGCTTGACCCCCTCTAGGCCTGTGTCAGCACCCCTATAGACCTGTTTCCATTCAGCCTGATCTGGGAACAGAAAGCTCTGCTTTCAGGTGTGTAGGTGCTCCTGGCAACTGGCTTTCAGCTCTTGGTCCAGGCAGAATCCTAGAGGGTCTTTTCCCTGACTGCTCCTAGGTTTCTGTGCCCCCTGGGCACTGGTCATTGCTTCTTGGTTTGGGAATGTGGGCAGATAGTAGTCTCCTCTGATTTCTCAGGAGTGGCCACACTTCTGAGGGTCCAGCTCTCTCCTCCATGGGATTTGGGTACAGGGAGCTATGTGATTGATTCAATTCAGTTCCTGGCACAGGTTGGACCCAGTAGATTCCTGCTGCTGACTGCTCCTGTATTCCTCTGTCCAGAGGTACTATGCTGTTTCCTCAAGCCAGGGATATGGGCAGAGGTGGGGAGAAGTGGTGGTGTCTCCTGAGGTCTCAGGTTTGTCTGCACTCCTGGATGTTTAGCTCTCTACTCCACAGGATTTAGGTGCAGGGAGCTGTTGGATCAGTTCAGTTCCAGGCACAGCCAGCACTTGATGGATTTTTTTAATAATGAAAGTAATAATAACAAATACTCAAGGTTCATTCCAGATCAAATAAACAAAATATGGGATGAATGGGCAGTATCTGCACATTTTAATCATAATAGCAATTATAGTATCAATTTGTAATATATTTCAACTCCAAAATAAAGTCAGTGTGTGTAGACAGCAACACACACATAAACGCATATGCACACGCACACACACATGCTCATGCGCAGACACACACACACACACACACACACACACACACACACACACACCACCTGCTATCTCTATTAATTTCTAGATATAAGACAATTGGAATAAATAACAGTACTTGCCTGGCATTAGTGTTGTAGAAACACACAGGACAATGAAACAACTGAGCTTCTGGTTGGCCTGAAAATGCCAAGTTCTAATTTTAGAAGAACTATAAAATATGTTTTTGGAAAGGTGTTAAAGAGAGATAATTTAAGAATAAAAGGGCGAGATTTTCTTCTCTTCAGATAGACATGAAGAGATCAAAACGAAGTCTAGAGAAATGGAAGTCATGAATTTCTATGAATATTGTCTTTTAGAACAGTGCTTTTTACTGAGACACTACAAAGAAACTGCTGGGGAGGAGTCAGGATGGAATTCTCAGAAACAATCAAATATGAAAAGTAAAATCGACATAAGCTGTAGTCACAACTTCTGTGGAGATTAAGGCAGGAGTATTACAAATTCCATGTAAGTTCAAACACCATGGTAAAACCTTATCTCAACAACAACAACAACAACAACAACAACAACAACAACAACAACAACAACAACAAAACAGCAACAACAAACCAAACCTCAACTCAATCAAACAAAAACGTTCTAAATGCTGTTTCCTCATCCTGGTGCCCCCTCCCAGAGTTCTTTACCCCCTTCCCACTCACTTTTACCTTTGAGAGCGTGTTCCTCCACCCACTCACCCCTACGCATTCACCCTTATGCATCCACCTATCAACACATCTCACTGCAATCCCCACCATGTGTATCCCCCTCCCATGGGGCGTGATGTCTCTACAGGATTAAGCATGTCTTCTTCCACTGAGGCCAGAAAAGCAATCCTCTGCTATGTATACTCTGGGGACTGTGGACCAGCCCGTTTGCTCTTTAGTCTCTGGGAGCACCCAGGGGTCCAGTTTAATTGAGACTGCTTGTCTTCTTATGAGGTTGCCATCCCTTCAGGGTCTTCAGTCCTTCCTCCAACTCTTCCATAAAGGTACCCAACTTCAGTCCAATGGTTGGATGTAAGTATCTATCAGCTGCTGATAAAACAGAAGACAGCCCAGGCTGGGCTCCTGGCTTAAGCACATCATAACATCAGTAACAGTGTCAAGGTTTGGTACCCACCCATGTGATGGATCCCAGGTTGGACAGTTCAATGGATGGTCCTTCCTTTAGTCTCTCACCATTTTTGTCCCTGTACTTCTTTAAGACAGGCATACTTTTGGGTCAAAAGTTGTAAAGTTGGGTTGGTGACCACATCGCTCGACTGGGGGCTCTACATATCTACTGGAGGTGGTTTCTTCAGGTTCTATCTCCTCACTGTTGGGTATTTCAGCTAAGGTCATCCCTACTGAGACCTGGGAGCCTCTTACATAGCAGGTCTCTGGGAATTCCTAGAGGTTCCTCTTGCCTCCCTCCCCCAGCAGCTACATTTTTTTCCATTAATTCTTGTGGCCCTCTGGGCTTTTTTCCTATCTCCCCAGGTACCTGATCCTGCCCCTCTTCTCTGCTTCCTCTGCCTTCTGTAAATAATTGGTTCCCCTTTCTAGGTGGAATTGAAATATCCTCACATGGAACTTCCTTCTTATTAAACTTCATAGAGTCTCTGGGTTATATTATGGGTATTGTGTACTTTTTGGCTATATCATTTTATAAATGAGCACAAACTATGCATGTCTTCTTAGGTCTGGGTTACCTCACTTGGGATATTTTCTAGTTCCAGCCTTTTGCTTGCAAGTTTCATGATGCTGTCCTTAGTAAGTGCTGTTAAGTGAACCATTGTTTAAGTGAACCACATTTTCTGAATCCATTCTTAAATTGAAGGTTATCTGTGCTGTTTGCAGTTTCTGGCCATTACAATAAGGCTACTATGAACACAGTGGAGCACTTGTCCTTGTGGTATTGTAGAGCATCTTTTGGGTATATTTCCAGGAAAGGTATAACTGTGTCTTGAGGTAGAACTATTCACAGTTTTCTGAGGAACTTGCAGATTGATTTCCAGAGTTATTGTTCCACCTCTGCACTAGCATGCGCTGTCACTTGAGTTTTTGATCTTAGTCATTCTGCTTGTTGTAAGGGTCATTTTGATTTGCATTTTCCTGATGACTAAGGATGTTGAACAATTCCTGAAGTGTTTCTCAACCATTTGAGATTCTTCTACGAAGGTCTGATAGAATTCAGCACTGAACCCATCTGGACCTGGGCTCTTTTTGGTTGGGAGACTTTTAATAACTGCTTCTATTTCTTTAGGAGTTATGGGGTTATTTAGACTGTTTATTTGTTCCTGAATTAACTTTGGTACCTGGTATCTGTCTAGAAAATTGTCCATTTCCTCCAGATTTTCTAGTTTTGTTGAATATAGACTTTTGTAGTAAGATCTGATGATTTTTTTTAATTTCTTCAGATTCTGTTGTTATGTCTCCCTTTTCATTTCTGATTTTGTTAATTTGGATTTGCTGTCTGTCACCTCTCGCTAGTCTGGCTAAGTGTTTATCTATCTTGTTGATTTTCTCAAAGATTCAGCTCCTGGTTTTGTTGATTCTTTGTATACTTCTTTTCGTTTCTACTTGGTTGATTTCAGCTCTGAGTTTGATTATTTATTGGATTCTACTCCTCTTGAGTTTCTTTATTTCTTTTTGTTCTAGAGCTTTTAGGTGTGCTCTCAAGTCATTGATATATGCTCTCTCCTGTTTCTTTTTGTAGGCACTCAGAGCTATGAGTTTTCCTCTTACTACTGCTTTCATTGTGTCCCATAAGTTTGGGAATATTGTATCTTCCTTTTCATTAAATTCTAAGAAGTCTTAATTTCTTTCTTTATTTCTTCCTTGACCAAGTTGTCATTGAGTAGAGCCTTGTTCAGCTTCCATGTATATGTGGACTTTCTGTCATTATTGTTGGTATTGAAGACCAGTCTTAGAGCGTGGTGAACTGATAGGATGCATGGGATTATTTCGATCTTCCTGTACCTGTTGAGGCCTGTTTTGTGACCGATTTTATGATCAATTTTGGAGAAGGTTCCATGTGGTGCTGAGAAGAAGATATATCCTTTTGTTAGGATGGAATGTTCTATAAATATTTGTTAAATCCATTTGGTTCATAACTTCTGTTAGTTTCTTTATGTCTCTGTTGAATTTCTGTTTCCATGATATGTCCAGTGATAAGAGTGGGATTTTGAAATCTCCTACTATTATTGTGTGAGGTGCAATGTATGCTTTGAGCTCTAGTATGGTTTCTTTTATGAATGTAGGTGCCCTTGCATTTGGAGCATTGATATTGAGGATTGAGAGTTCATCTTGGTGGATATTTCCTTTGATGAATATGCAGTGTCATTCCTTGTCTTTTTTAATGACTTTTGGTTGAAAGTCAATTTTATTTGATATTAGAATGGCAACTCTAGCTTGTTTCTTTGGGTCAAGTTGTTTTCCAGCCATTTACTTTGAGGTAGTGTCTGTCTTTGTCTCTGAGATGTGTTTCCTACATGCAGCAAAATGCTGGGTCCTCCTTACATATCCATTCCATTAATCTATGTCTTTTTATTGGGGAATTGAGTCCATTGATGTTGAGAGATATTAAGGAATAGTGATTGTCACTTCCTGTTATTTTCATTGTTAGATGTGAAATTATGTTTGTCTCTCTTTTGGTTTCATTGCAAGGAAATTATATTCTTGCTTTCTCTACTTTATAATTTCTCTCCTTGTGTTGGAGTTTTCAATCTATTATCCTTTGTAGGGCTGGATTTGTAGAAAGATATTGTGTAAATTTGGTTTCATCATAGAAAATCTTGGTTTCTCCATCTATGTTAATTGAGAGTTTTGCTGGATACAGTAACTTGGGCTGGCATTTGTGTTCTCTTAGGATCTGTATATCATCTGTCCAGGGTCTTCTGGCTTTCATAGTTTCTGGTGAGAAGTCTAGTGTAATTCTTATAGGTCTGCCTTTATATGTCACTTGACCTTTTTCCCTTACTGCTTTTAATATTCTTTCTTTGTTTTGTGCATTTGGTGTTAATAGTTAATAGTTAATATTATGCAACAGGAGGAATTTCTTTTCTGGTCCAATCTATTTGGAGTTCTGTAGACTTCATGTATGTTTATGGGCATCTCTTTCTTTAGTTAGAAAGTTTTCTTCTATAATTTTGTTGAATGTATTTTGACCCTTTAAGTTGGGAGTCTTCACTTTCTTCTATACCTATTATCCTTAGGTTTGATTTTCTCATTGTGTCCTGGATTTCCTGTATGCTTTGGGCTAGGAGCTTTTTGCATTTTACATTATCGTTGACAGTTGTTTCGATGTTTTCTATGGTATCTTCTGCCCCTGGGATTCTCTCTTCTATCTCTTGTATTCTGTTGGTGATGCTTGTATCTGCGGCTCCTTGTCTTTTCCTTTGGTTTTCTATCTCCAGGGTTGTCTCCCTTTGTGCTTTCTTTATTATTTCTATTTCCATTTTCAATTCCTTCACTGGTTTGGTTGTGTTTTCCTGTAATTCTTGCAGGGACGTTTGTGTTTCCTCTCTAAGGGCTTCTACTTCTTTACTTGTGTTTTCCTGCATTTCTCCAAGGGAGTTTTTTTTATGTCTTTCTCAAAGTCTTCCATCATTATCAAAAAAATGTGGTTTTAAATCTAAATCTTTATAGATTTCTGTTTGGATATCCAGTATTTTCTATTGTTGGAGTACTGGGCTCTGATGATGCCAAGCAGTCTTGGCTTCTGTTGCTTAGGTTCCTGTGCTTGCCTCTAGCCATTGGGTTGTCTCTGGTGTTCGATTGTCTTGCTGTTTCTGAGAGTGACTTGACCCTGGTGTAAGTCTCTGTGTCAGCACTCCTGTAGAACTGTTTTCTTTCAGCCTTTCCTGAGAACAGGTGCTCTGATTTCAGGTGTGTCTGTGCTCCTGGAGACTGTCTTCCAACTCTAAGCGTGGGCAGGAATTAAAGTGTCCTACCCGATTGCTTTTGTAGGTCCTTGGACCTGCAAGCACAGTTGGCACTATGAGATTCTCTCTTGGGTCTGGACTGTTTGCAGAAGGTACTCTCTTCTGACTTCTCAGGAGTATCCTCACTTCTGAGGGTCCAGCTCTCTTCCCCATGGGATATGGGTTCAGGGAACTGTTTGGCCGGTTCAGTTCAGTTCAGGGTGCAGACTTGAACTGCGGGTACCGGTGGCTGTCTGTTTCTATATCCCTGTGTTCAGAGGCACTGTGTACTTTCCCCTTGGACCAGGGATGTAGGCCGAGGTGTGCAGAGGTGGCAGTCAGGATGTCTGCACTCCTGGTGGTCCACTCTCTCCCAGATGGGATTTGGGTGCAGGGAAGTGTGGGATGGAATTTGCATACTTTTACATGCTGAACACCAGATAGACCAGCATCATTTATTGAACATGTTTTCTTTTTTCTGAAATGAATTAGATAGTAGTGTTCTTTCTGTGTCTATTGTGAAATAGTTTTAGAAACATTGGTATTAGCTCTTCTTCAAACGTCTGTTCTAATTCTGCACTGAAACCATATGATCCTGAGGTGTTTTTGGAAGTTTTAATGACTGCTTCTATTTCCTTAGGGGCTATGAAACGGAAACTCTTTAGATAGTTCACCTGATCTTGATTTAACTTTGGTACATGGTATCTTTCTAGATAATCATCCATTTCTTCTAGAGTTTCCTTTTATTCATGTATAAATCTTTGTAGTAAGACCTGAGGATGTTTTAAATTTTCTGTTTCTATATTTATGTCTCATTTTTACTCTTTGCTTTAGTTGGAACTGGTTGATTTCAACCCTGAGTTTGACTATGTCCTGCCTTCTACTACTCATGGGTATTTGCTTCTTTTTTTCTAGAGTTTTCAGGTGTGCTTTTAAATGGCCAAGTGTGGGTTTTGTCCAATTTCATTACATAGCCACTTAGTGCTGTGAATCTTCCTCTTAACACTGCTTCCATTGTGTCCCGTGTTTAGGTATACCGTGCCTTCATTTTCACACAACTTTACAAAGTTTTTAATTTCTTTTTAAAATTTTTTCCCTGTTCAAGTCATAATTGAGTAGGGAATTGTTCAGCTTCAATGAGTATGTAGCCTTTCTGTTCTTTTTGTTGTTATTGAAGTTTAGCCTTAGTCCACGGTAATTTGATAGAATGCATAAGATAATTCCAATTTTCTTGTATGTGTTGAGGCATTTTTGCATTTAATTATATGGTATATTTTTGAAGAAGGTTTCATGAGGTGCTGGGAAGAAGGTATTTTCTTTTGTTTTTGTGTAAAATTCTCTGTAGATCTACATTAATTCTATTTTGTTTATAACTTGTTAGTTTCACTGTGTCTCTGCTTCATTTCTGTTTCAATGACCTGTCTATTGGTGAAAGTGGGGCGCTGAAGTCTCCCACTATTATTATCTGAGGTTAAGTGTGTTTTTGAGCTTTAGTAAACTTTCCTTTACTAATGTGGGTACTCTTGCACTTGGAGTATAGTTGTTCAAAAGTGAGAGTTTATCTTGGTAGATTTTTTTCTTTGATGAGTATAAACTCTTCTTTCCCATTTCCTTTGATTACTTATGGTTGAAAGTCTACTTTATTGGATATTCGATTGGCTATTCCACCCTAAAATTTCACTTCACACCAGTCAAATTGACTAAGATCAAAAATTCAGGTGATAGCAGATGCTGTCAAGGATGTGGAAAAAGGGGAAAACTCCTCCATTGTCAGTGGAATTGCAAGTTGATACAACCTCTCTGGAAATCAGTCTACTGGTTCCTCAGAAAATTGGACAAAGTAATACCTGAGGACCCAGCTATACCACTCCTGGGCATATACCCAAAAGATGATCCAACATTTAACAAAGACACATGCTCTACCATGTTCATAGCAAACTTATTTATAATAGCCAGAAGCTGGAAGGAACGCAGATGTCCTTCTACAGAGGAATGGATACAGAAAATGTAGTACATTTACACAATGGAGTACTACTCAGCTACCAAAATCAATGACTTCATGAAATTCTAAGGCAATGGATGGAGTTAGAAAATATCATCCTGAGTCAGGTAACCTAGTCACAAAACACACATACGGTATACACTCACTGATAAGTGGGAATACCAAAGAAACAACTGACAGACTACATGAAGCTTAAGAAGAAGGAAGACCAAAGCATGCATGCTTTAGTCCTTCTTCGAAGGAGGAACAAAATACCTAAGGGAAGAAATACAGAGACAAAGTGTGGAGAAGAGTCTGAAGGAAAAGCCATCCAGAGACTGCCCCACATGGGGATCCATTTCATATGGAAACCCAGACACTACTGGGGATGCCAAGAAGTGCATGCTGACAGGAGCCAGATATAGCAGTCTCCTGAGAGGTTCTGCCAGAGTCTGACAAATACAGAAGTGGATACTCATAGCCAACCATTAGACTGAGCATGGTGTTCCCAAAGGAGGCATTAGAGAAAAGATTGAAGGAGCTGAAGGGGTTTGCAACCCATAGGAAGAACATCAATATCAACCAAGCAGAATCCCCAGAGTTCCCAGGGACTAAACTACCAACCAAAGGGTATACAGGGAGGGACCTATGACTCCAGCTGCATATTTAGCAGAGAATGACCTTGTTGGGCACCAATGAGAGGTAAAGCCTATGGTCCTGCCAAGGCTGGACCCCCAGTGTAGGGAAATGTCAGAGTGTGGAGGCAAGAAGTGTTAGGTGGTTGAGTGGGGAAAAAGAAAAATTTACTATGTCTGAAAAAAAAGAAAGTTCAATTATAATAATAAAATTTAAAAAAGACAATTCTGCAACCTACAGATTGGGAGAAAATCTTCACCAATCCCACATCCAATAAGGGCTAATATTCAAAATATATAAAGGACTCAAGAAGCTAACCACTAAAAAAAAATCCTAAAAAACAAACAATCCAATCAAAAAAATGGCCTATAGAATTAAACCAAGAATTCACACCAGAGAAATCTTGAATGACAGAATCACCTAAAGAAATGTTCAAAGTCCTTATTTAGCAGAGAAATGCAAATCAAAATTATCCTGAGATTCCACCTTACATCAATCAGAATGACTAAGATTAAAAACCTCAGGTGGCAAGATATGTTTGTGAACATGTGGAGAGAGAGGAGTACTCCTCCATTGCTGGTGGGATTGCAAACTAATACAACCATTCTGGAAATCAATTTGGAGGTTCCTCAGAAAATTGCAAATAGACTTACCTAAAGACCCAGAAATACCCCTCTTGGGAAGATACCCAAAGGATGCCTCATCATGCCACAGGGGGACCTGTTCCACTATGTTCATAGTGGCCTTATTTGTGACAACCAGAAGCTGGAAATAACTCAGCTGTCCCACAACAGCTGAATGGGTACTGAAAATGGGGTTCATTTACATAATAGAATACTACGAAGCTACTGAGAACAAAGATCCTGAGTTTTACAAGCAAGTGGATGGAACTAGAAAATATCATCCTGAGTGAGGTAACTCAGACTCAAAAGGACATGTACAATACGTACTCAGTAATAAGTGGGTATTACACCCCCCCAAAAAAGTACAGAACACCCAATATACATTCCACAGAACTCATATAGGTCAATGAGCTGAAGTGCCTAAGTGTCCTTTGGGAGGGAGAATTAAACAACTACAAGGAGGGAGGGAAGGAGGGGCTTGGGAGGGAAAAGGAATTTGGGGGAAGAGGTGAATATAATCTGGTATTGTGTGGGGGAAAATGACTGCCTGTAACTCTTTAAGGGAGTTATTTATATCCTCATTAAAGGCCTAAGTCGTCTTTATTAAAGGGATATTTAGGTCAGAATCTTGGTCTTTATGTGTGTTATGGTAGCCAGGTCTTGCTGCAGTAGGAGAACTGGGTTCTGAAGATGCCAATTTACAATGGCTTCTGTTGCTTATGTTCTTGTTCTTGCCTTTCGTCATCTTGTTATCTCTGGTGTTAACTGGCCTGGGTATCCCAGATTGGAGCAGGCCTCCTTGGAGGCAGGTAGACCTGTATGACCTGAGTTAAAGCAGGCTTCCTGGGAGACAGGGACTTCTGTCTTTAGTTAGGCCAGGCCTCATGTGTCCCTGTGTCCCTGGTTAGTACAGACCTCCTCGGAGACAGGCAGACTCTGGGGACCAGGATCACATTTTAGTTGGAGATGCAGACCACAAGGAAAATGGAGATCTGGCAGAGTGGAATATACCTCATATCTGCTGTCCTTTGTCAGCGTCCAAGCTGGTTTGTGTATTAGGGAGTTCTTCCAACTAAGGCAGACCTCCTAGGAAGACAGGTAGATTGTGGAGTTCCAAGAGAAATGGTGCAGGAACTATGATCTGACATGGGTTGAGGTGACAATGCAGACTAAAAGGGGGGTGCGCTTCAAGCAGAGCGTTGTATCTACATCTTCAGGATTCTCTCTGTGTCCCTCATCATGCAGAACCTCTGGGAGACAGGAGAGCCCTGGGGTTCAGGGACAGGAACTCTTATCTGCCACAGGTTTTTTTTTTTTTTGAACTGCTGAGCTGCTTTTAGGACTTTGAGTTAAAGTCTGAGGCTTGTGCACTAAGCAATTACCCACAGAGCCATGATATAACTTCTAAAAATTATTTCCAAAAGAAAGAATAATCACATCAATATAGATCAATGATCATACAAAGACAAAAACCACAATAGTACATCTAAACTGAAACATACTGTTTTATAAGCAGACTAGCTATGCAAAGGAAAATATACAAAATATGAAATAATGATATAAATCAAATTAGAAAAACTTCATGATATATTACTGAACATAAGAAAAACATGAAAAAATGAAAATTAGAAAAATGGCAAAGAAAATATGGCAGTATAAGTAGCTTCTGAAAGGACTATTGAAGAAACATAAGATTAAATGAGCTTAGAACTTTTTCAAAGATAAATGTATAGCAATAAGTAGAAAATTTAAAATGTGCTATGATCTTAACCACAGAGGGGGTTTTAACTTGGGAAGAATGAGGGAGGTTTATAAAGAAGGAGCAGAAAGGACAAGAGACAAGCCCACAAAGATCTTTGATTGAGACTCAAAGAATCATAGTTTTAACTTTTACATAAAATTACATATAATACACATACATGTATTAGCCATGTGTGCAGATGTGTGTGTGTGTGTGTGTGTGTGTGTGTGTGTGTGTGTGTGCAGATGTGTGTGGGAGGGTTGTGTATAAATTAAGCTACTTGGGTTAACAATGCTCTCCACAAGAAATAAAGATTAGCTAAACATGCAGGAAGAAAATTTTTCTTTGGAACGGTTGGTTAATATGATGCAAGTTACTCCCCAAACAACATAGACTATGCAGCTCACTGTGGCCTATCAGAGAGTTAGGGCAGAGTGTTATTGCTGAAGACACTTCACACTATGACACAAGACTCAGATGAGTCAAGCTGGCTCTGAGCTGAAAGTCTCCTTTTTGTGGTCTGGCTTCCATGAATGCAGAAAAATAGTTTGCAAGCTGCCATGGGAAGGAAGCATTTCAACAGTCATAGATGATTCATTTCAAACAAACCTGGCCTTCAGTTTCTCCCAGCATCCCCCAGTCCCTACCTGGCATACACTGAACTTTCTATCCCAGGGGCTGGGCTGCCCTTCCCCCAAAACTCTTCTCTATATAATCCAGACAGTTTATTCTACTCACTCCTCATACTCTCTTCTCTTTCTCTCTCTCTGCAAACTCCCTTTCTCTCTTTCTCTTCCTCTTCTTCTGTTTCTTCCTTCCTATGATGATTTACCTGGCTTCCTTCTCTGGGACCAGTGAATTCTTCCCAAGAACAGCTTCCTAGGAAACCTGTGTTTAATATAATCAAACATGACTTGAATTGACTCATTTCATCAGTGGAGAAATAATTTATCCATACCCAGCTACAGAACCACAAATGGCATGGCAAGATAACAATAAATCTTCTTATATGCTGAGAAATATATTTTTATTCCTATTTTATTTATAACTACCAAGCAAATGGTACTCACATGTTTGTGGTATCAAATATCTCACTATTTGAATTTATGCACTACTTGACTAGACAATTAATCAGCTTTCCAGTGTTAAGATGTCATGAACCTCTGAAACTCACCTAATTACCTACTACTTCCCTACTATCCTTATATGCAATGGAAAGTTTAGCTACCAACTCTTATCAAATGAACCTCACTTTTCAGTGATGAAGTCTTTCAAAGAACACCAAAACTGAATAAAAGAAGACATTATTAAAACTTGGGGAGCCAATCCTCAGTGGGAAAATTAAGATTGCAACATAGAAACTATGTTGGAGAGAGTGGAAAGATTTTTAACAGCCAAAATTCCGGGAAGCCTGTAGTGAAATAGTCTCTCCTAGAAAGGGTCGCTATAAGAGCTGAACAATAACAATGTCAACAGACATGTTAACAAGGAAGGAAGAAAATTTTGTGAGGTCCACCATCTACAGTCAAATGCATGGAACTAGAAAATTTCATCCTGAGTGAGGTAACCCAGTCACAAAAGAACACACATGGTATGTACTCACTGATAAGTGAACATTAGGCAAAAAGCTCAGAATACCCATGATCCAACTCACAGACCATATTAAGCTCAAGAAGAAGGAAGGTCAAAGTATGGATGCTTCAGTCCTACTTAGATGTGGGAAAAAATAATCACAGGAGGGTAGGGCAGACGTGAGAGAGAGAAAGAAGGAAGAGGAGAAAAGGGGGCAGGATCAGGAGTGAGAGATTAGGGGTAGTGGAGGGAGAGGAGAAGTACAGAGGGTAAGGAAACTGAATGGAGGTGTGTAGCAGTGGGGGTTGAGGAACTGGGAGTAACCACTAGAAAGACCCAGATGCCAGGGAAATAATGGTTTCCCAGGACCAATGGGGATGACATTAGCTGAAATACTCAACAAAGGGGATATAGAACATGTAGAGATCATATACAGTGTTTAGGCAAAGCCATGGTTGAAAGATTGGGCCAATACCCATCTCAAAAATATTAACCCAGAATGGCTCCTGTCTAAAGGAAATGCAGGGACAAAGAATGGAGCAGAGACTGAAGGAAAGACCATCCAGAAACTGCCCCATTAGGGAGCCATCCCATCTGCAGACATGAGACCCAGGCACTATTGCTGATGCCAAAAAGTGCTTGCTCACAGGAACCTGGTATAGCTGCTTCTTGAGAGGCTCTGCCTGAGCCTGACCAACACAGATTCGGATGCTCACAGTCAAGCATCTTACTGAGCATGGGGTTCCTAATGGAGGAGTTAGGTGAAGGACTGAAGGAGTTGAAAGGGTTTGCAACCCCATAGGAAGAACAATACCAACCAACACCCCCTCCCGGAGCTCCCAGGGACTAAACCACCAAGGAAATAATGCAAATGGACGGACTCATGGCTCCAGCTGCTTATCTAGCAGAGGATGGCCTTATCTGGCATCTAAGGGAGGGAAGAGAGGTCTTTGTTCCTGTGGAGGGTCAATGCCGCAGACCAGGGGGGTGCTAGGGTGGTGAGGCAGGAGTAGGTGGGTAGGAGGAATAATCAGATATTAAAAACAATAACTTCATGAATTTCTTAGACAAATGGATGGAACAAGAAAATATCATCCTGAGTGAGGTAACCCAATCACAAAGGAACACACATGGTATGCACTCACTGATAAGTAGATATTAGCCCAAAATCTCAGAATACCCAAGATACAATTCACAGACCACATGAAGCTCAAGAGGAAGGAAGGCCAATGTGTGGATGCTTCATTCTTTCTGGGAAAGGGGATAACATTTGAAATGGAAATAAAGAAAACATTCAATAAAAGAAAATAAAAAACAAAAAGGGGGCAAAATACTCAAGGGAGGTAGAGGGTGGGAGGGACTTGGTAGGAAAAGAAGAGGGGAAGGGAAAAAATGGTGGCAGGATCAGGTATGGGAGGAGAAATGGAAGATATACAGAAAATTTAAACAGAGATGTGTAGCAATGGAGGATGGGGAAATGGGGGTATTCGCCTACAAGTCCCAGATGCCTGGAAAGCAAAAGCCTCTCAGGATCCAACAGGGATGACATTAGCCAAAATACTCAAGAAAGGGGAGGGAGAACCTGTATAGAGCATATCCAGAGGTTAGGCATGGCCTGCATTTGGGGGATGGGTAAACACACTCATCTCCAAATTTTTAACCCAGAATGAAATTTGAGGACAAAGAGTGGAGCAGACTGAAGGAAAGGCCATCCAGAGACTGCTCCACCTGGGGATACATTCCATATACAGACACCAAACCCATACACTATTGCTGATGCCAAGAAGTACTTGCTAAGAGGAGACTGATATAGCTGTTTCCTGAGAATCTGCTAGAACCTGACAAATACAGAGGTGGATGCTCACAGCCAACCACTGAACTGTGCACAGTGTTCCCAGTGGAGGAGTTAGAGAAATGGCTGACGCAGCTGAATGGGCTTGCAACCCCATAAGAATAACAACAATATCAATCAACCAGACCCCCACCCACAGAACTCCCAGGAATTAAACCAAAGAGCACACATGGAAGGACCCATGATTCCAGCAACATATGTAGCCTTATAGGATATCAATGGGAAGAGAGACCCTTGGTCCTGTGAAGGCTTGATTCCCTTGGGGAATGACAGGGCAGGGAGGTAGGAATGGGTGGGTGCTTTTGGAGCACCGTCATAGAAGCAGGGGGAAGGTGTAAGATAGGGATAAAATATCCAATAAAAAAGGAAATAAATATACAAGAAAACTTTTAGAAATGAAGTAGGTTAGAGATAATAGAGGGGCGTTTGCAGAGGAGAAACAGAAGGGAACAACATTTGAAATGTAAATAACTAAAATAACAAATTAAAAAAAAAAGCTACAAGCAACTGAAAACTGCTAGGAGAAGAATTTGTGTCTACCAGGAATGACGCACCTATACTTTTCCAGTACAGAGTTGTCAGAAACCATATAAGTACTAGCAACAAAAATAGAAAAGTCTATTTTTGGATAGGTCACATTCATATATTTGTACATCTATACACATACTTATGTGTATATAACAATAATAACCAGAGAAAGAAGCTATTAGTTTGAAGGAGGCCACAGAAACAGTTGCAGAGAGAGTGCCAAGTTGGGGTAGAAGGCAAGTGAACAGGGAAGCTGATGTGATTCTATTTCAATTGCAATATATTTTAAATATGGCAAGTAATGAAAAAAAGGTGAGAGATTGAAAAGGAGAGATTAACGATAGACCAAGCTGATTCCATACGTGTCATAGAAATATTGAAGGGTAGAAAAAGTGCATAGGCACCTCAAAACAGGAAACTAAAATTTAAAAATATTTTATAGACTAGAAATTATAATACATTTTACTTTTTCATTTCTTAAAATAACAGAAGAGACTATATTTTCATTGACATTTTGATATTCTATACTATACAGACTCTGAAAAAATAAATGGCAGTGCTTGGGATATTAGAAACAGGAAGGTCAGGAGGTGAAATTTATTCTGGCTTACAATTTCAAGGTCAGTGTGAGCTACATGAGACCCATTTACAAAGACAGATGAACAGTTTACACTTAGAATACCATCATTTCTCAGGCCTTAGAGAATCATTGTTCAGTAACTATTGAGGACAACTCTTGGAATGATAACAGATCATGGTTCTACTTCGGGTAAATACCAAATGTACCCTTTGTGGCTTCTCAAAGAGAACAAATAAGTATAGCCAAGACTCAAAGTTGAGCTTCCAATTCAAAAGAAAGAAGATGGAGAAGCTGAAAAACAAGGCTTCTTTGATGAGAGCTAGTAAGCACACTTATTGGTGTGCATAAGGATGCATTTTCAAGTGTAGTAAGGAATTATCCTGACCTACGGGAATAAGAGGAGTAGATTATTTTCTTTTGTTTATTGGATATTTTATGTATTTACATTTCAAATATCCCCTTCCCTTCCTCTCCTCTCCTCCATTCCCCTTCCCCCAACACCTATGAAGACATTCCCACTCCCACCCACCTACTCCCACCTCAACACCCTGACATTACCGTACACTGAGGAAATAAACCTTCACAGGACCAAGGGCTTCTCTTCCTATTGATGCTAGACAATGCCATCCTCTTCTACAAATGTGACTGAAGCCATAGGTCCATCCATGTGTACTCTTTGTTGGGTGGTTTAGTCCCCAGGAGCATTGGTGGGGAGGGGGTGGGTTGGGTGATATTGCTGTTCTTCCTATAAAGTTGCAAAACCCTTCAGCTCCTTCAGTCCCTTCCCTAACTCCTCCATTATCATCCCTGTGCTGTCTGATGGTTAGCTGCGACCATCCTCGTCTGTATCAGTAGGGTCATAGCAGAGTCTCTCAGGAGACACAAATATCTGTCTCCTGTCAGCAAACACTTGTTGGCATCCACAATGTGTCTGGGTTTGGTGGTTGCATATGGGATGAATCCTCAGGAGGGGCAGTCTCTCGATGACCTTTCCATCTGTCTCTGCTCTACTCTTTGTTCCTGTTTTTCCTTCCGTGAGTATTTTGTTCTCCCATCTAAGGACTGAAACTTCCACATTTTGGTCTTTCTTCTTCTTGAGCTTCATTGGTCTGAGTTGTTTCTTGGGTATTCTGTGCTAAGGCCCAGATTTTACTGGCACCAAGAAGTTAGCAAGACAATCGATACTAGGCATGGATAATGAAATAGTGGTATGAACAAACATTGCGATATTATTCAGGTATAAAGAAAATGGTATCATAATAGTTTCATATAAAATTTGGTCCTGTGGTGGATTGATGACCCAGGATAGGGGAAGGCTAGAACACTAAGGCAGGAGTGGGTGGGCAGGTGGGAGACCATCTTCATAGAGTCAGAGGGAGGGAGGAAGATTTAGGGGGCTTGTGGAGGGGAAACCTGGAAGGAAAATAACATTTGAAATGTAAATAAAATAATCAATAGATTTTTTTCAGATAAAAGAATATACCTGTAAAGATTATATTTTATGACTTAAGCCAGACGGTTAAAGACAAGTACTGTATATTCCTTCTGTTATATGGTTCTTAGCTCAGAACTCCTTAGCTGTAACCATACAACATGGAAGGTACAATAGGTATAGGGCTATTGGGAGGGGAACAATAGGAAACAAATGTTATGAACATGAAAATGAAATAATGAGGAGATGTGGGAGGAAGGAAAGATGCTGATTCACAAGGGAGGAGGAACAATTAGCACCAAAAAAGTTTGATTAACTGTAGAAAAACATTCATTTGCAATTGTCTAAAATTATACACACTTCACATAAGTATATTTGTATACATATGTTGCATTTGTCTAAAATTATACACACCTCACATAAGTATATTTGTATACATATGTGGCATTATGTATCAATGCTTATTTAATATTTAGTTTATAAAATTGCTTGGTTAAGTATATGCTTAGATATCATGAGATATTATCAGAAAAAATATGAATGAATAGCACTTGGGTTCAAATAGTTATTAGTACTGATTGAGTGTCTAATGTAAAAAAGCAAAAAAAGAAAACAAACAAACCTCATCAAAAAAAAAAAAAGCCAGCCACAAATAGAATGAGTCTCTTTGTTCTCCTCTCTTAACTATATACATTTTCCAACAGGATGTATGTTTAAAACATAGAAATATTGAACGTCATTCAGGTTGTATTTTAAATAACTATTTTAAGAGTTGCCCTGTTCTACACTCCACATTTCATTTGATGCACTTCTCTAAATGTTAGCTCAATGCGTTTCTACTGCTTCTAGTGCAGGGAAGCCATGAACACAAGGTATTGTCAGAATGCTTGATTTCCATTAAAAATATGTATTACATATAGCTGTGGTGGTAAATGCCTTGAATTCTTGTATTTGGTGGTAGAGATGGGCTGATCTTGAGAATCAAGCCAGCCAAGGCTATCTTACATTCAAATCCCAGTAGTAATGTAAAAATGTCTGCTGTAACAACATGCTTCCACAATGCAGATAACCCCATCACTGGGTGGCCATTCTAGTTGGACTGCTGAACTCCAGGCTTACTGCAAGACTCTGTCTCAAAAAAATAAGTAGCAAGGCATTTTTGGCTGTTCTCTCTATGAATGCACACTTGAACACAGATACAGAGACAAGTAACTTCTACACATTAGAAGTCATTCCTACACACTGAAAACCCACAGCACTTTGTGTTCTGCCTTTATAGATATTTTTATTCTGAATATTTACTATACATACATATATACATACATACAAACATACATATATACACATATAGTTTAGAATTTTGTAGTTAGGTTTGATTTAACATGCTTGCAATTTTCATGTACAATGTAACATTACCAACACTTTTTTCATTTATTGTTGAACAGTATACTGTTTTAAACATTTTATTGTTTGCTTAATCATTGTGTGTGCATGTATGCACACATATCTACTATGGCACATATGTGGATGTCAAAGGAAATTTGCTGAAGTTAAATCTCTCCTACTACTAATGTGGGTTCTTGGGGCTTTGTTGTAGACACCTTTATTTGGAGAGTCATATCTCCATTCATATTTTCTCTACTTTTTACCTGGTGTATATGTAAGTTATCTATGCTTTTTAGCTGATACAACACTCTTCTAATATTCAGATTCATTGCTTTTTGTCAATGTTTTCTTTTCTATTGTTTACTCCTAGAATTGAGAAAAATATGCTAACTATGTTTTATATTTAGAGGAATTAGATTCTCTCTAAAATAGATATATCATTTTTCATAATTCAGCACACAAAAATCAATCAATGTATACCACAATATAAACCAACTGAAATAACAAAATACATGGTCTTTTCACTACATGCTGAAAAAATCTTTTAACAAAATTCAACACCCCTTCAAGATAAATGTATTGGAGGCATCTTGGGAAAGGGAGTATACAGAAACATTTTTAAGGCAATTCACAGCAAGTCTATTGCCTACTTTAAATTAAATGGAGAGAAACTCAAAATAATCCCATTAAAATATGGAACAAGACAAGCTGCCTGCTCCCTTCATGTCTACTCAATATTGTACTTGAACTGATAACAAGAACAATAAGACAACTGGAGCAGATCAGGGGGATATGAATTAGAAAGAAAGAAGGCAATGTATCCTTCTTTTTCCATCTTTATTGAATCGGGAATTTCTTATGTACATTTCAAATGTTATTCCCTTTCCCGGTTTCCATGCCAACATCCCTGTAACCCCTCCCCCTCCAATCCCAATCCTTGCCTCATAACCACCATCCCTCCAAGAATCCCATTCACTGAGGGTCCAGCCTTGGCAGGACCAAGGGCTTCCAGTTCCACTGGTGCCCTTACTAGGCTATTTATTGCTAACTATGCAGTTGGAGCCCAGGGTCTTTCGGTAGTGGCTTAGTCCCTGGAAGCTCTGGTTGGTTGGCATTGTTGTTCATATGGGGTCTCAAGCCCCTTCAGCTCTTTCAGTCCTTTCTCTGATTCCTTCAACGGGGATCCCGTTCTCAGTTCAGTGGTTTGCTGCTGGCATTCGCCTATGTATTTGCTGTATTCTGGCTGTGTCTCTCAGGAGCGATCTACACTTCTGCACTTCTTTGCTTCATCCATCTTATCTAATTGGGTGGCTGTATATATATGGGCCACATGTGGGGCAGGTGCTGAATGGGCGTTCCTTCAGCCTCTTTTCTAAACTTTGCCTCCCTATCCTCTCCCAAGGGTACTCTTGTTCCCCTTTTAAAGGAGTGAAGCAGCTGCATTTTGGTCATCCTTCTTGAGTTTTGGGTGTTCTGGGCACTAGGGTAATTCGAGCATTTGGGCTAATATCCACTTATCGATGAGTGCATACCATGTATGTTTTTCTGTGATTGGGTTACCTCACTCAGGATGATATTTTCCAGTTCCATCCATTTGCCTATGAATTTCAAAAAGTCATTGATTTTGATAGCTGAGTAGTATTCCATTGTGTAGATGTACCACATTTTCTGTATCCATTCCTCTGTTGAAGGGCATCTAGGTTCTTTCCAGCATCTGGTTATTATAAATAAGGCTGCTGTGAACATAGTGGAGCATGTTTCTTTGTTGTATGTTGGGGCATCTTTTGGGTATATGCCCAAGAGAGGTATAGCTGGGTCCCCAGGTAGTGCAATGTCCAATTTTCTGAGGAACCTCCAGACTGATTTCCAGAATGGTTGGACCAGTCTGCAATCCCAACAACAATGGAGGAGTGTTCCTCTTTCTCCACATCCTCACCAGCATCTGCTGTCACCTGAGTTTTTGATCTTAGCCATTCTCACTGGTGTGAGGTGAAATCTCAGGATTGTTTTGAATTGCATTTCCTTTATGACTAAAGATGTTGAACATTTCTTTAGGTGCTTCTCAGACATTCAGCATTTCTCAGCTGTGAATTCTTTGTTTAGCACTGAACCCCATTTTTTAACAGGGTTATTTGTCTCCCTGCAGTCTAACTTCGTGAGTTCTTTGTATATTTTGGATATATGCCCTCTATCAGTTGTAGAATTGATAAAGATCTTTTCCCATTTTGTCCTAACCACAGTGTCCTTTGCCTTACAGAAGCTTTATAGTTTTATGAGATCCCATTTGTCGATTCTTGATCTTAGAGCATAAGCCATTGGTGCTTTGTTCAGGAAATTTTCTCCAGTGCCCATGTGTTCGAGATTCTTCCCCACTTTTTTTTATATTAGTTTGAGTGCATCTGGTTTGATGTGGAGTTTCTTGATCCACTTGGACTTAACACAAGCTACTAGCTTTCAGTTTAATATTTTTATGTGAATCCTGATTATGTGATTGAGTGGGTCTCTGATTCTAGTACTTGCTCTTGAAGTCTTTAGCCAGTTGGTTTGCCTTGTCCAACATTGATGTTATCATTTTTGTTTTATCTTATTATATTTTTACATGACTAAAATGTGTTAGTAAACTCATAAATTATGAGAAAATGCAGAAATTTCAAGAATTTAAATATCATCTAAGAATAATGCACAAAATGAAATTAGTTCACATATAGTAAGGAGGTGAGAGAAAGAAACCTGTTTTTAAGTAAATATTGAGAAGTAAGGTTTTGAGGACATTGAGGAAGAATGCGGAAGACAGCGAGATGTCAAGGACCTTGACAACCTTCCTCCCAGACATTCTCCTCTGCCTGGCATTCAATGTCAGACAGTCACTGTGAGCAGCTCAGAAGGGAAGCCACATTCTATTCATGGAAACAACTCTAATTCTGATGATGTTTCAGTTGACAAAATGTTGAATAGAATGTAAGCTCCAGGAGGAGACCTAGACCTCATTGTCTTCATATGGTTTTACATGCTAGACTTCAGTATTTAAGACATTCTGTTAGGCTTTTCAAGAGAATAATTTATTTTCTTTGAGAGAACCTATTCACTTATATAACACAAAACTGTTTAATGTAACTATGATTCAGAACCTATTTATTTGTTTATTCTAAGATAATGAAAGGTTTTGGGTTGTACTCCATTTTTCTATCACTTTAGAAAAATCATATTTTTAAAAAAGAAGAAAGTTTGTCTCTATTCATCTGAAAAACACACAGTGACTTTTCCCCCTTCAGCATAATATAGCAGCTAACGTTGGCCTTTAACTGTAGGTTTTTGGAGAAGTATTTGAAAATAATTTAATATATAAGCAGATGGGAGGAGATAATAGAAATTTCCTTTTTAAAATCCTGATATAATTTAGTGTGGCTTTAATGTCAACACAATTATAGCATGCTTTAAATGTGGAGACAAGAATACCAGGAGTTCAAGGAAAGCCAGTGTCAGCTGCACCAAGTTTTGAGATCCGTTTAGGTTACAAGAGATCCTACAAAGAAAGAAAGAAAGAAAGAAGGAAAGAAAGAAAGAAAGAAAGAAAGAAAGAAGAAAGAAAGGAGGGAGGGAGGGAGAGAAGGAAAGAAAAAAGATCGGAGGGAGGGAGGGAAAGAAAGAAAGAAAGAAAGAAAGAAAGAAAGAAAGAAAGAAAGAAAGAAAGAGGGAGGGAAGGAAGGAGGAAAGGAAGGAAGGAAGGAAGGAAGGAAGGAGAGAGAACTGGGAAGGAAGAGAAAAAGAAAAGAAAGTGCTCGCTTCGGCAGCACATATACTAAAATTGGAAAAGAAAATATTCAGTTGTACTGAATGTGTTGAACACTGGACCACAAATCATCTTCTGCTTTAACTTGAATTGTATTTTAACCTCGATGAAACACAAACATTGCCATATGAATAAAACATGGTATAAACTTTAGAATTGTTCTGTAAATAAGACTCATAATTTATAAATAATAGACCAGCTGAAAGTATTTTAAATAATTTCAAGTATGATAGAGCTATGTATCCTCATTTTCTGTATATGGACAACATTTTACATTCATTCAACATATTTTAAAATGAATTTTACAGATCCTGAAGTCACATTGAATTAACCATATTTTCTAACAATAGAAGTAAGAAGCCCACGCAACATGGGAGTTGGTATCCACATGAGGTTATTTAAATTTGCATTAATTTAATCCACTTAATAGTTAAAGTCAATCTCTTAGCCCCACTAGCTACATTTGAAATATTTCTTAGTCACACGTTGCTCAAAGCTACTGCAATGAGTTTTACAAGGAGAGTGTCTTTGTATATTATCAAAGAGTTCTACTAGGTTTTGGAACATGAAACCTACCTGTATTTTACAGTTAAACCTTGTTTTTTTCTTTCTTTCTTTTTTTTTTGTTTCTGTTTTTGTTTTACTTTTTCTACCTCTGTAGCAACCTCTCAGTTGTTTGGCTTAAGTTAGAGATTCTTATAAAGAGTGATACACAATTATACAGCATAGTACTCTAAGGGTTATTCAGAAGGCATTTTCTGTTTTTCAGTGCTACTGAGTTTCTTCTGCCTCAGAATAGATCTTACACAAAGGTTAAAGACACCAAAGAACAAACAATAGAGGATCAGTTAGACTGAAGAATGAAAAACTAAGGGTGAAGGTTTGCAATAGCAAGTTTGTACTAACTGTGCAGTTGTGCATGTAGTAACCTATGAAGTGTTCCTGAGAGACCTAAGAGTGGTTTGGGTACAGGGTTGTTTATGAGAAAAGAAACAGAACTATCTACACTTCTAGAAATGAATGTTGGTACAACAGGCATCTGTTAGTGATTTAATTTAATACAAAGAAGCAAGACTATATCTTATGCACTAAAATCATATAAGTATGATAGTATATTACAAAACACAGAAACACTTACATATCCTTTCAGACCAAGCTTTATTACTTGCGGGACAAAAAAAATAGTATTATCTAACTTTAAAATAAAATCTGAAATATGTCTAAACTATTAGTTCTGTGGTAGAATTAACTTCATACAATTCTTTTGTTCACAATAAATATAGTATTTGAGGGAAATTATTATGAATGAAATAAATGTCAGCATTTCTAACACCTAAAATGTACCATTTCAGTTACATTTTCAACTTGTTTATTTTTCTGGTAAATACATAGCATGTTTTCCTTGTAAAATAAAATAGTGACGATGGTTCACGTCTTGAATTGGTTAACAATGCAGTTGCTCATAAGCTTTCCCTAAGTCCAGGATACTGACACCAGGAATGCTCTAAGGGCCACATTAGCCTTTTTTGGATTAATTTCGACATAGATATTTTGATGTAATATGTTACAATTATGGTTTCCCCTCTCCAAACTCTTTCCAGATGTTCCCCAATTCCACGTTCTCTCAAAGTCCTTTTTCTTTATCTCCATAGAAAACTAACCAGTAGCTAAAATAATAATTTAAAAAATGATAATACATAAATAAACCAGAATAGAACAAAGCAGACAGACAAAAAACAATCCAGAGGAAAACTCCAGAAGCAGGTAGATACAGAGGAACATATGAATACCTATAAGGTAAATACTGAAGAGCAATAACCGCAAACCAAACAAAAGTAAACCAAACAGAGAACCTGACAAAGCGGTATGAAACAATGAATCTCAAAAACTGCCACAGACTTCATCTCGTGTTGCTCATCCACAGATGGAGTTCTGACGTTAAGAGTGGTCTGTATTCTCAGTAAGGCTCTGTTGAAGAAATGTAGTTTCTCTTTGGACAGCAGTTATACATTTGAGAAAGCTTTGAGATTAGGGAGAGGAACTGGTGTCTATTTTTCTCAGTGCTGGGATCCCGTCTGGACTGGATATGTAGGTCCTGTGCATTTTGTCATAATTTCTAAGTTTATATGTATACTTGTCATGCTCTATTGAGAAGGTCAAGTTTCCTTGGTGTCCTCTGTATCCATTGGCTCTTACAGTCTTTCTGCTTTATCTTTCATAGCCTTCCTTCAGCTCCAGTGGTAGGGGTGGTGGTGGGGAGGTTAATGGAGATATTCTGTTTAGTACTGATCATTCCAAGGTCTCTCATTCTCTGCACAGTGTCTGGTTAGATCTCTGCATTTGCTCCCGTCTGCTGCTGGAAAAAGCTTCTCTGATGATAGCGGAGCAAAGCACTGATTTATAAATATAATTGAATGTCATAAGGAGCCATTTTATCGCTACATTTCTTTCACACAATAGTAGTATTTATTTTACACTAGATGCATGGACTATCTAGTCTCGAGTTCTTGGCTATCTAAGCACTATCACAGACAGTTTTCATTCCATTGAGTGAGTGTTAAGCCTATCCCTCAGAGGTTGGTTACTCCTAAAAGCTTTGTTCATATGCTGCAGGCAGCTTCCATTACTATGGAAGGTATTTAGCTGGAATGTTGTTACGGATCTCCTCTGGTAGCATGAGGAGAAATTGCAGAATCATGAACAGCACTCTGTAAGGGTGAAGGCTCTGGATAGGCATGAAGTCTACTTATCCATGTTGTATAGATGTTGTCTTCAGCATTAGGGGCTTTACCATCAGTTTGTGGAGAGCAAGCAATTGCTTTGGCAACGTCATGGTTTATTTTAGGATTCCCATGGGGAAGTTTTGGCCAACAGCTTCAAATGTAACTCATTCTTGGAACTGAAGACACATTTTCTTTTAAATGCAATGGCTACTGGTTAAGTTTTCCTCCTGCTCATGGGGCTGACTTACACAGTAATAGTCATCTTATATCAGGTCAAGTATGATACTTTTCTTGTCTCTCTGATCAGACGGTCTCATTACTGGACATAAAATTTATGTGCTCAAAGAAAATATATAGTGAAGTCTTACAAAGTTTTTCTCTGCAAGAAGGACCAAAATACACAAGTCTTACATGAAGTTTAGATTTCTCTAATTTGCAAACATCATGGGTTTCACAACAATTGTTGCTGTTGTTATTATCCATTAAATCACATTTCTTGAGTGACTGTGCTCTGACTAAGGCTATAACTTTGTTGCCTAAATAGTTGTTATACTTTCAAGAAAAATTTTAGTGTTTCCCTGTTTATTATGATGAAGAATAAGGAGCAACAGAAACAAGGCCAGACGTTTTGTAAACAGTGCTTTTATTTTTTAGAAAAACTAGAGGCTATTGTTTTTATAATATCAAAACATGAGCATAAAACTTTCTTATCTGAGTTGTTTTATCATTTTTCTCATGTTAATAATTTTCTGTGCAATATTTGATTCATAACTCAGTAATACTTAATTGTTTCACAAATGTTTAGTTGAATGCTCTGTGAATAGAAAATAATTTTGAAATCACATTCATATAGCTAGTAAAAGATTATAAGCTCTAGGTTATTCTGTAGGACTCAGAAGACCTTGACTGCTAATAAAACGTTACAATGTATTTTGCAAGTAATCCCCTCCTATTGATTTCTGTATAAGAAAATGCCAGTGCCAACTGAAAAGGAATTCACACAGAATCATGGAAACCCACCATGGGACACCTATCTCCATTCAAAAGAAAACCAGTTCTCCCTTTTAAAAACAAGATGTTTTTGAATTCTCAGAGGGGATACATCATCTCAAATAAAAGTGAATCTGTATGTTTCCAAAGTTCTACTAATGCTTAAAATGCATATATGATATATCATTTATCTATATATTATATATTATATATCCTAATCTAACTGTTAAGATTTTTGGAAGCAATGGCTAAGTTGCTTTAGAGCAAAGATAGTTGTTTAGTGTGGCATTTCCATACATGTAGTCAAGGTTCAAATGCAAATGGTCTTTGTCGATCTCCACATTTGCTGTCTTCTCAGGACCAAGTGATCATTCTAATAATCTCAAGATTATGTGCTTAGATTTCACACTTGGCACAGTTTGTGTTTCTGTATCTATATTATATCCATTGACAAAATATCATCCAGCTCCAGACAATTAGTTGAAAATGACATTATCCCACTCATTTTGTGGAAGAATATGCTTGACTGTTCTTTTTGGCCACTGCAAATTATCTCCTAGACTAACTTCACATCATGATGGTTGTGAAGAGTGGTACTTTGCACATGACATGTCAGAGTATCCTTTTGATTGTTGATTTTATTTTTTTCTAAATATATCTTGAAGTAGGCTTATAAACTCAATCTATGTTTGGCTTTAGAGTAACCACCTTGGTACTCATTTTTATTTTTTGCCTAACAACTGCCTCTGCTTTTCAACAATTAACCTTATTATTGGTGTAGGGTGATACCTCATTATAATTTTGATTGCTATTTCTTAATCTGGTGATGACATTGAACAATTTTAGATATAAAATGACCATAGAAATTCAAGAAACTAACTCAAACAAATAATTTCATTGAAAAACAGCAGGTATTCGGTGTAGAGATTTTGCAAACGTTATGCTGTGATACTATATTACTATTTATTACAGAAGAAATGCTTCCCAGAACACTAGTTTAAAAATAACAAAGTTCAGTTTAATAGTAGATACAGTACTCTATCATATAATGTAGTAGCAATACTTAATAATACATTATATACTTTGAAATGATTAAAAAAAGATTTTTAAATGCTGTAATCACAAATAATGGACAAATGTTTGAGTTGAGCCATAGGTTATAGTTCCGGATTTAATCATCCTACAATGTGTGTGTCATAGTCCAGTTCAAACTATGGATATACATAATTATTTGCCTGCTAAAATAAATAAATTTTTAACATGCTCTTAGCATAAATATTATATGGGAAGACTAAGCTCTCCCAGTGAAAGAGTTTGTATGTATGACAATAAACAAAGGTAATTTGTCATTTTGCCTTTGCAGTATTATGAGGTTCCATTTGTTGATTCTTGATCTTAGAGCTTAAGCCATTGATGTTTTGTTCAGGAAATTTTCCCCAGTGCCCATCTGACTGAGACTATTCCCCACTTTTTCCTCTATTATTTTGAGTGTATTTGGTTTGATGTGGAGCTCCTTGATCCACTTGGACTTAAACTATGTACATGGAGATAAAAATGCATCCATTTGCATTCCTCTCCATGCTCACTTCCAGTTGAACCAGCACCATGAAAATGCTATCTTTCTTCCATTGGATGATTTTAGCTCCTTTGTCAAAGGTCAAGTAACCTTAGGAGTGTGTGTTCATTTCTGGGTCTTCAGTTCTGTTCCACTGATCTATCTGCCTGTCTCTGTACCAATACCATGCAGTTTTTATGAGTATTGATTGTAATACTGCTTGAAGTCAGGGATGGTGATTTCTCCCAGATATTCTTTTATTGTTGAGTATAGTTTTTACTATCCTAAGTATTTTGTTATTCCAAATAATTTGCAAATTGCTCTTTCTAGCTCTATAAAAACTGAGTAGGAATTTTGATGTGGATTGCATTGAATCTGTAGATTACTTTTGGCAAATGGCCATTTTTACTATATTAATCCTGCCAATCCATGAGCATGGGAGATCTTTCCATCTTCTGAGATCTTCCTCAATTTCTTTCTTCAGAGACTTGACTTATCATTAATAATACTTAGGATTATTCCTAAGGAATGTATGGAAAGAAGACTTAATAGTTAATTGAACTTGCAGCTCTTCCAGAAGACCAGAGTTTGATTTCTAGCATTCACATGAGGCATCTCATAGCTAATTGCCTATAACATCAGTTCCTGGGAATCAGATAGCCTCTTCTGACTCCTTGGGATCCATGACTCCTTGGGATCCACCATGCACATGACAAGCACATGTACATACACATACAGATAGATAAAACTGATATATATATATGTATATGTATATATATATGTATGTATGTATGTGTGTGTGTATGTGGTGTGTCTGTGTAAGAACATGATTATATATCTAAATAATAAATGTGTTGTGTGAATATTAACTTATCTTTGATGACCAAAGTCAATTGAGTCTATATTAGATTCTTTATTATTTTTATGAAACTATGTAATATTGTAACAGCATCAGTATTGTGATATTAATGGTATAGTTCTCAGTTCCTCTCTCTGATGACATAGGATGCAAAGGCTTCGAACACTCATTAATGGAATGCTCTTTCAGTTCAATAATGTCGTCACTGCTGTGATCAGAGTAGAAGAGTGAAACTTTTACTCTGTGCTCTAGAATCAGAAAATACATTAGTTTCTATAAACAATAAACAGCTATGGAAGTACTTGGTGACAGTAGTACAATTTTTTCACTGGTATTGTGCACGGAAAATTGTACAAATACCTTATATCAGAATTTGCTAAAATATACACTTTCTGACTAATCTCTATTTGTATTATTTTTCTGAATATTTGTAGAAACAGATGAAACCTAACAGCATGTATTTTCATGGAATGCAAAGAGTTAGCTAAACAGATGAGGTAGATTATTGAAAGAAAAGGCTTTATCTCGAGCCTCTCATTATGGCTAGATCTGATATAAAAGGCTAGTTACACTGGCACTAGTTTCTGAGGTTTTTCTAACCTCTTTATACCCTTGACGGACTCAAATGCGTAGAGAGGGAGCTGTAGGGCATACATTTGACTACGGCGATTTTGAAGAGTCTTCATTATTAAAATAGTTTCTATTGATTTAGCTTGTGAATAAAATCATAACATTCCAGAAACAAAGAGGCAGTAAGGAAAATACAAATATTTCCCTTATGCTTTTACTAACTTATTGATAGGTGAGTGTGTCTAGAATTTTTTCCTTTTGAAAAAAAAAAACCAGAATACACAGAACTTACACCCTCTCGAACTTGAAGGATTGGTCTTTGAATAAATTTCAGATGTTTCACATACTTTAAAACTTGTAATATTTGCCTTTAAGACTCTCTTTGACAGGCTTAAATTTCCCTTGAGGCTTTCATGTATTTGCTCATCAAGTGAATCATTGTATACCTGTATTTACTGATCAAGCATAATTTATTGCAAAACATATATGAGACAGGCTTATAGTACAGAGTTATAGTATCCATAATGCTCATCTTCTTGCAACAGAAGTGTGATGGGAAATAGAGACACATGAGTTTCCAAATACTGCACTCTTCCTTCAGTGCAGTGACGTCCGTATAGTAGTCTACTCACTTTGGTTCTCACAGATAAGCACGTTTAGAAAATTTAGTTGGTCATGATATCATAAACAGATTATGTTTCGTGTATTAAAATGTTCAAATGTATCTCTTTAATCCTTGCAGTTTATTTGTCTGATCTGTATTCTTTTCTGGGCAATAAGCTGATAAATATTCTTGCTAGTACTTTTTATTAATTCTTCTTTCCTTTCTTTTGTAGCTCTTGACTGACATCTATTCACTTCAAGGGTGATTTTTCTGTTGGCAAGAGACAGAAGAGGCACACCAAGCATTGCCTTCAGGAATAAGCAATTTAAGTATTATAATGAGATGGGTCTTTTCAGAGTCTATAATTGGTGACAAGGTATGGCAGCTTCATATCAGACAAAGATGTACAACACAGAGCTTATTAATGAGGATGGAGCGTCAAACTCCAGGAAGCATCCTGTGACTATGAGACAGGAGGACATAACAGATAGTGTAGGTTGTTCCTGAGTCCAATATCTCCAATTTGCATCATAAAAACTTTATGTAAGCCAATTCAAGCTAATCTGCGATGGGATATATTTCCCCTCTAGAATTCACTAGGGTAGCCAGCAATCCATCACGTTAGATCCCAGCCCTCGCAGACAACAGCAATAATCATCTAAACTTGCAGATATGCTCAATTTAATTGGGTTAGTTTAGTAACCTTTCTTGTATTAGAGCCAACTTGCAAAGAGATGTAATATTTTCACAGTTATGAAGACATAGCAGCTGGCCATAGTGAGATTTGATTGTGGATCAAGAAATCAGATTTTCATCAAGTTAAGAACTCTTCATGGAAATATATATAGAATAAATAATAAAGTAAAATGATTAACAAGGAGACCTACAAAGATATTGGCAAGGCAAAGGAAAATTGCTTCACTGACAAAGCTGAATTCTGTTACTTAGAGAACTCAGTTTTTGTTTCACGTTTTTCTCTTCCTATCTTTTTTCTCATGTTTGGGAGGATATTAATTTTCAAGATAACTAATTGAAGAGTAGATTGAGACAAAACATTTGATAGTAAGAAGTATTTAAATAGTTCATTAATTTCAGAAAAATTTGGAAATTAAAATGTACCCATATTTCATGATTTTTAAATATTAAAAACACACATAGCTTTATTGCAGTCAAATACAATTTCAACTTAAGCCAAAGAATTATCTGAGTGTTTGTCTGTTGTACTGTGAAAATGTTTGTTTTATTTTGTAAACAATAAGGTAGATAGAAAAAAAACCTTTTCCTACACATACTATTGAGAACTACTTCACTGAGAGTTAAGTGGCCAAGAAGCTGGAACAATAAACCACGACATGATCCTTGCACCATCTGCAGTACATTAGCGAATTTCCTTGATGACCTACTTACGATGCAATTACAAAATAATTTAGGTCAAGTAAAGAAGCACAAAGAGCAAATCTTTGTCAAACTTAAAGATTTCTTTCATGAATTTGAGAAATTAATTTTACAGAATATGACCTTTCTTTAATTCAGCATGTATGGCTTATTGCGGGAGGGAGTCTTTATGCTTATAATTATTGACCCTTTATTGTGTAGTCTTTGAATGCTCTCTCAGGTTTTCATTCTATAGAACTGTTTCTAGGGAGCTCATGAATTTTTCATGCAATTGCGATATTTTTGAAGACCAAATTCATGTTTGATCATAGACTAGAAACTATAGTTCAATAAAACTTTCAGAGGCAGTCAAATTAATGATTTCCTGTTGATAAAAATTCCTATGATTCATTTTAAATCATCATGAGTGTTGTTGTTAATGCATCCCAAATAAGAGATATAGAAACTCAAACATATATTCTTAAGGTTCCAGGCATCTGCACTAGGTTTCTTCTCTTTGGTCAGAAATAGCAAGCTTAGCAAATTTGAGTGATAGTTTTTCCAACAGTTGGAAAGACCTGCTTTGAATTTCTCCATCCTGTGAAGCAAACTTAACTCTTGCTGTCCTGACTATGTATTTTAATTCTAAACATGGCATTGATAAAATAGCAGGAATAAGGAATCCCATGCTTGACTGAACATTTATGAAATAAGGTAAAGAATATGTTGATAAAATGCAATATTCCTTTGATTTATAGAGATCATCCAACATCTTCAATGTTAGAAATACTGATAGGAATACAGAATATAATTTAGATAAAAATTACTGATTTCTAGACTGTAGATATAGCCAAGTCATAAAATGTTTGCCCGCATACCCAAGAGCCAAGTTCCATTACCAACAATGAAAAACAAAACATGAATCTCTAATTTAGTGGGTATAGAGAGTATGAGAACATAGCCTTCCCCATGTAAGAGTCAATTGGTAATCCAATACTTAATGGTCACCCATAAAATTATACATATATGCAGGTAGAAATTTTATATGTATATATATATGCATGTGAAGAGAGAAGATTGTATTTATTATGTATATGTATAATACATACACATATATTTTATAAGTCATTGTAATATATATTCCAGGAACTTTTTAAGAATTGAGAAGCCATGATTTTGAGAAAGAGAACAAGTTGGCTGTCTATGTGAGGACGGCTCAGATGAGGAAACAGAAAGATACAAATAATGTAGTCATATTTTAATTTCAAACACAATCTTTTAAAATTTATATTTCATACACCTCTATTTTGTTTCCAACATTTCCAAGGCAAATAAACTATTAAGTTTATTTTATTGTACTGTACTGCATGTTTACAGAGGTACATATGCATATATTTGCAGGGCAATGTAAAGGCCAGAGAACGAACTTGGATATAAATCCTCAGGAACAATCACTTTGTCTTTGATGCAGGGTTTGTCCTTCAGCAGCACCTGATATAGTCAGTTAGGCTAACTCACCAGCCATCCCCAAAGATCATCTTATCTCTCCTTCCACAGCACCCTGCTTAAAAGTTCAGGCCATACATCTGCTAGGTTCTAGTGATGGAACTTGGTTTCCATGCTTTCCTGGTGGGCACTTGACAGACTAAACTATTGTAACAGCCAAAATAATGAAATGAATTTATTTAAGTTTCAATTCTTAGGTTGTCCTACTTCAGACCATTCTCCCCAAAAATAACTTTGCATGAAACTGGAATGACATGCAGAAAAGAGTATGGACTCCAGTGTTAGTCTTGGCAAGCACAGACCAGTCCACAACTGGCAGCTCCAATCCCCTCTCTTACAGACTAAAATCTTGATCTTTTGTAGTAGTGAGTGAGTGGTATGAAATAATTTACATATAGTCTCTGTCATACAGCAGAAGATAAAATAGACACCCAGTGTAAGGTATTGCTCGTATTAACTTCAGTTATGATGGTATTGCAACAGAGGACCTCTGAAGG